>NW_028155610.1:15000-39717 GCF_963454915.1 Gymnoscopelus microlampas | reverse complement strand
CTGCGGCTCCGTCCTGAACATATGGCGTTTTAATTCTTGCCGGTCTCATCTGGATAACTCTGAACGTCGCCCGGCACCCTGGGAAATACCAGTAGGAGAGGAACGCTTAACTGGAAAAAGGACTCCAATTTACCACCTTAATGGACATTCTCTTCCCATACCTCTGTCTCTCACTCACTCGCTCTTCATTTTCTTCTCTCTCCTCTCTCTCCCTATATTGCTCTCTTTTCTTTCTACTCTCTCTCTCTTCAGTGTGTGTGTGGGATTACTAGAGAGAGCCCAGGATATTTTACGTGTTTTTGTTGTCAGTGTTTTTGTCGTTTTCTACCCGTCTTCCCTCCCTTATTCCCATTTATGTTGATTTCCCCACTACACTCTGTGAGGAAATATGTCTCTGTCATAACACACACACATACACATGCACACGCACACACACACGCACACGCACACGCACACGCACACGCACATACAAATACACGTACCGAAAAATACACGCACATGCACATACAGTACACCCCTGACAAGCATTGGAAGCCTAAGCCGTGCAGAATGTGTGTCTGTGTGTCTGTGTGTGTGTGTGTGTGTGTGTGTGTGTGTGTGTGTGTGTGTGTGTGTGTTCATTTTTAATCATATCTTGTCTTTAGTGAGGCTGACAGCTAGAGACGAGTCACTAATAAGTCCACACCTGCTGCTGTTCTACTGAGAAGACCAAGCTCTTTAAACACACACACACACACACACACACACACACACACACACCGGACAGACAGACACAGACAAACAGACAGAGAGACAGACAGACAGAGGGAAGGGCGGGCAGACAGACTAACGGACGGACGGACGGATGGAAAAAACAGCATGAATACACATACATGTGTCCACATGTTTGTGCACATAAAATTGCGTGCACACACGCGCGCGCGCGCACACAACACACACACACACACACACACACACACACACACACACACACACACACACACACACACACACACACACACACACACACACACACACACACACACACACACACACACACACACACACACACACACACGGCCTGCATTGATTTGTCTTTCTAGAACACCCTCCCACACACACACACACACACACACACACACAAACCTCTTACACACGCACCCGTGCGCGCACACACCCCTAATCATCCTACTATCTGGCACTCTAGTGGCGATCAGTGCTTGGTCACACTGCCATCATGGGCCAATTAAGTGTCCATATATGTGTGTAACAGCAGCGATGGACAGCACTGCTGCAGCAGCACAGAGCTGCCCACCCGCGGCTACCAGTCAATTTGTAGCTTAAAGCCTGCTGGCCACAGCACTCCCACATTATTAAAGACTACTGGGGCTATTGAGAATTCTGTGTGTGTGTGTGTGTGTGTGTGTGTGTGTGTGTGTGTGTGTGTGTGTGTGTGTGTGTGTGTGTGTGTGTGTGTGTGTGTGTGTGGAAGGGAGGATTGTTTACATGTGTGTTGTGAAGGGAGGGGGGTGTCTGTGTTTATGTGTGCGTGCCTGCCTGTGTGTGTGTGTGTGTGTGTGTGTGTGTGTGTGTGTGTGTGTGTGTGTGTGTGTGTGTGTGTGTGTGGCTTCATTTCAAAAAGGTTTGAGTCTTCGAGTGTCTTTGTGTGCGTATGAAATGTCTTTTATTTATGGTTGTACATGTTTTGAGATGAGAGCTGTGTGTGTGTGTGTGTGTGTGTGGGCCTCAGCATGTGGGCAGTCCATTGAGCATTTGAGCAAGCTTTTGTCTTTGTATATGCGCTCCTTCCCCCAGCGTGCACATGCATGTATTCCAGACAGCCAAAGCTCACAGCATAGCCATTAAACAACACAAGTTCCTTATGGGATTAATACATGTTGTGTTTGATCAGGGGACACTGATGAAACTACCTTAAAGCAGTGATTCTCAACATGTGGGCCGGGACCCCCTGGTGGGCCATGAGGGTACTGCGCGCGGGCTCCCAAATAATTGGCAAAACACTCAGATTTGAATGGTAATATAACAGTAAAATAAAATAATGATGTAAAAAACAACAACAACAACAACAAAAAACGTCACGGTATAATTTCTTTAAAACCTACCACAGTTTTCTTTGTGATACCAACCAATAGAAACTATACTATACTATATACTTATAGTATATACGGAACACAATCGATTGACAATTAAAATAAACATGCTCCGAAAATGCTTGCAGCCCATCAAACCACTTAACAGGCAGCTGAAAGTGGTCAGATGGGTGGGCCGCGAACGCTTTTGAGATTTTCAAGTGGGCCCTGGTCCGGAAAAGGTTGAGAACCACTGACCTAAAACGATTTTGTTGTCGTTGGATACAATTTTGTCCATAATTCCATGATGTATTGATGTTGCACCAATAGGAGAGGTAATAACATAGTCAGTCAAAAATAACAATTCTTTAATTAAGTAATGCAGATGTTTAACAATAATTTAACTCTTGAGAGCATAAAATTAAACCAAATGGACCCATAAGGGTCCATTTAAGACTTAACATAGGCTAATTATTGTGGAGTAAGTTCATCAATACAAATTTGTTTATACAAATATTAACTAAATATAGGAATCTATATTGTATTTTAGTTAGAAAGTTATAAAATCCCTGTCAAAAATCTGTTTCCCTATTCAGAATTTCAGTTTTCAGAAACACATAATCTAATAAGCTCTAGTTACAAAACTGTTCTGAGGTCAGATATACCATGCACAGTTGATCAGCTGATCACAGGTCAGCTCATGAAAGCCACATGATGTGAGGAAACAATTCAGAGTAAATTATCTGAGAAAGAAAGTATAGTGTAGAATCCCAAACATGAGACAGGTCCCAAAGGTGAGACCAGGTGTGCCTAGGGTTTTGTGACAACCACACATTATAACTGCAATATACAACTATACAAAAAGTTGTGAATTATTAAAAAATGTACCATATCAGTACACTCGTGCCCTTCTACAGAGGCAAATTCTATACTCTATAACTATTTTTGAACAACTTGGGCATGTCATTATATTATTTTATTTGTACATTTTTCTCCCCCCCCAAAAAAAACCTCACAACACGTTGTGGTGCACTGTGAGCTTGAAGATCTGCTATTTTTGTTATGAACACAGGTCTGCCTTGAGATTATGACTTTCCCATTGGTGTGCCTTGGGCACAAAAAGTTTGAAAACGACTGTATCTGAGAGGAGGAGAGAGTCAAAACATACGTCAACACATGACATGTGAAGGTTATCTTTAGAGAGGGAGATGGAGAAACGATACCAGTAAGGCCATGTGAGACTGCTGGAGGAAGGGCGAGAGAGAAATGAGGTGGTGATTACCGTAGTTTGTGTCTGATGCAAATCTAAATGAAGTCACATCAAACAGTCAGAGAGCCTTTGGACCCTCTCTCTCTCTCTCTCTCTCTCTCTCTCTAGCTGAATTCCATTCCCCAAAACTCGGTCACTCGCTCACTCTCCTCGCTTACTCCACTCGCACCTAAGCCCCGCCCCTGCGAGGAGCCGAGGATTATTTGAGAGGACGAGTGGTCGAGCGGTTTCCCTCAAAGGATCGGACTGCACTCAGCAGCGTCATTTCAAAGCGACGGCAAATTCCGCGATCACTTATGACATCTCACACAGCTAGACCAGAGCCGTGGATGAAAATATACATGCATAGAATAATATGCAGCTATAGAATTATACAGAATATAAGAATAGACAATTCCTCAATGTGGACGGCCACAACATTGTTATCTTTATAGTTAACATTGTTGTGCAAGGCCATTTATTCCTGAAATAGTGAATGAAGCGCCAGGATGAGCAAACGTACATTTATGAATTTAATCCTGACCTGTCCCTCTTTTTGCTCATACAGTCCCCAGAACCCCAGTACAAAAATGTACTCCATGAAGTGTAGATGTGTGTCAAAAAGGAAACGTCGCAGCCGAGGGGCGCGCAGAACGGTGGATACATATTTATAGCAGAAACAGCTACACATTTAGCTACAGCCATACTCATTCAAATATGAACAGATTCTTAAAATGTAAAATTCCCTATTAGCTGTGAAGGGTCTTCTTCCATGTGTATCAGTCATGATTGTTTCGCCATCAAACAATAACAAGCAAAAAGGAAATATCGGCGGGTCCTTCTTCTCCATTGCGCTGCTCGCGCACCTCTCGTCCTAAAACACCTTCGCCCCAGGTCTAATCCGGCGGCCTCGGCCTGCGAAAAAAAATGGGGCAGTGTGTTTTGGACGAGCGTTCCGTTTTCCTCCTGTTGTCTTTTCTTTTTCTTCGTCCCAGAAGTTAACAATGTTTACATAATCTTTGTCACAGTAATTAGTAGTCCGTGCACTGCATTGAGGCATGCACGAAGAGAAACTATCAGCTTTTGAGAGAGAATAAATGTGCACAATATATTTTACAATGTATAATTGTATTATGCTTTATATCATACAACGCAATAAAGCCAGTGGCTTGTTGCGGTCTTTTCAGTTACTTTACACTGTGTGTGTGTGTGTGTGTGTGTGTGTGTGTGTGTGTGTGTGTGTGTGTGTGTGTGTGAGAGAGAGAGATGCGCAACGAGTGAGCGGCGGGGACGAGGGGGGGGGGGGGGGGGGGGATGCGGCCGGTGTTTTCGGCACATGTGGAGGAGGAGGACCGTATACGTCACGGGAGAAGGGGAAAAAAACAAAAAAAAGTGTACACGTGATGCGGAAGTCTGCCGCGGAGGAGCTGTTGAGAGTGGTCGAGGATACACTTGATGTACACTCGCTCAATGCGGAAGTGGAGAGCCTCCTCGCCTCCTCCACTCGACTCCACTCGCCTCCTCCAAGACGCACATGAACAATTGGACCGCGACTACTTCCGGTTTGAAGTCGGAGTGACCGAGTGGGAGTGAGCGAGTGGCCGAGATTTTCGGTATTGGAATTTGGCTTCTCTCTCTCTCTCTCTCTCTCTCTCTCTCTCTCTCTCTCTCTCTCTCTCTCTCTCTCTCTCTCTCTCTCTCTCTCTCTCTCTCTCTCTCTCTCTCTCTCTCTCTCTCTCTCTCTCTCTGAAATAACTGAGTCATCAGAGCAGGTAACCTTAGCAACACCACACACAGCAGGGAGCAACAAAGGTATTATCTGTTTTGTATAGCTATTTGGTGTGTGTGCGTGTGGGGGGATTGAAAACAAAGGAAGGAACGAGCAGGCGGAAGTGAAGGGGGATGGAAAGATGTTTTGAGAGACAATCTGTTGTACTCCACTCAGATCATCACACACACACACACACACACACACACACACACACACACACACACACACACACACACACACACACACACACACACACACACACACACACACACACACACACACACACACACACAATGTACACAAATACAGTGTGTGTACTGTATGTTTACTGTGTGTATACACGTGTGCAGATTTATTTCCATATGAACTAGTCTCTGTGTGGGCTTGTGGGCTTGTGTGTGTGTGTGTGTGTGTGTGTGTGTGTGTGTGTGTGTGTGTGTGTGTGTGTGTGGCGCGCGCGCGCGAGCGTGGGTGTGCTCTTATAAGCATGCCCAGCATGCCAGCAGTGTGTGGGTCCTGCAGGTCGACAGGCCGTGGCGGGGCGGCTCTCCGTGGAGCTGAGTGGTCATCCATCACCGCGGCGCTCCACATACGTCCAGCCCTTCACCGAGCTTCAACATCAGCCTGCCCTCTAACCTGCCTGCCACAACACTTAACCGTCCTGCCTCCCACCGCCAGCTACCACACACAGAGGGGAGACTCCAGCCTAGTTAACCCAGGCTAAAGGTGGTCCTATAATCCGCCTCTAGAAAACACGCCCAGCTCCCTCTCCACTATATATGACCTCTGCTCTCACAGAGTAAAGCGGGAAGACGGCACTAGCCAAGTTAACCCGGGCAACGTGGATCACCAGTTGAAAGCCCACACAGGTCGCCCTGTTAGCGGGTTGCTCCAGAAAGGCCAGGAAGTCACAGGCGACCCCCCTAACCTGCCTCTGCCTTCATGGATCTTGACCGGGGGCCCGTGTGGGTGGACGGGGAAAATTGAAGCCGTCACAATTAACGAAAGCAACTATCCATCAGGACGGATGCCTCATTATCTGGACCAGAAACGTTTTTTTCACTGACACGGAGCTTCCTGGACTCGTTAACGTTGACCTCCATTAGCCAGAGCTACGATTTAACTGCCCCCCCCCCCAAAAAAAACATCCACTCTGAACCACCACCTACGACTTCAACATCTCCACCAGCCCAAGGCCCTGTTCTCCCTTCTGAGGAGAGGACAGGGAGAGAGGGGCGAGAAAACCAGGAGAGGAGGGAGTGAGAGAGGGAAAGAGGGAGAGAGAGAGAGTGAGAGAGAGAGAGAGACAGAGTGAGAGAGAAAGAGGGAGAGAGACAGAGGGAGCGCGCGAGAGAGAGAGGGAGAGAGAGAGAGAGAGAGAGAGAGAGAGAGAGAGAGAGAGAGAGAGAGAGAGAGAGAGAGAGAGAGGTGGAAAGGAGAGGCATAGAAGACAAGAGTCAATAGAGAGACAAGGAGAATGATGGAGAAAGGAAGGTGGAGAAAGAGAGACTGTGACCTATACAGAGACAGAAAGAAAGAGAAAGATTGATGAAGACCTCTTTTGATGCCCTGCCCGCAGGCTAAAGGAAGAGGAAACTGATTGAGCCTTGATGAGGATTACATGAAGGGGCGTGTTGGCTTGCACAGCGTTGGATGTTTTGTTCGAGTGCGTTGCTCTTGGCGAGAGACGTATATACAGTATGTACTGTACTGTACGCTTCACTGTGATTCCCTGTTATAACCATAACTTTTCCTCCCTTAACTTCACTCCGACATGCCCTCTGATGATTTGTGAATAAATGATGGGAGTTACATCCACTAACATAGCAATATGGTGGTGTTGTGTTGATTCTGTCGACTAAAACTATGACGGAAAATGTTCGTCGACTACCTTTGACGAAAACGAAATAAAAACGAAATAAAAACTAAGCTCCGATGACTAAAACTAAGACTAAATATATTGTCAATTTTGTCAACAAATAAAAACTAGACATGTTAGGGAGGGACTAGTGGAGAAGAGATCCAGTAGAACTAAAAGACAAGTCATTTTATGCTTGGTTGCGCTCGGGTGTCGCGTCGGATCGGCTATTTTCAGCATGTAACCAAGTGTAAAATCAGCCATTACGACGCCATCAAGGCACCGCCAAAATACATTTTAGCCGACTAAATCAACAGTAGATTTAGTCGACTATAATCTTATGATATTTAGACTAAAACTAGACAAAAACTAAAACATTTCAGATGACTAAAATATGACTAAAACTAAATGGAAATGTATTCAAAAGACTACGACATGACAATGACATATGAAATAAAAACTTGCTGTCAAAATCTGGTTACGCTCAGACTAAAGCAAGAAAGGCTGACGTTTTAGCCTGTATTGATACTTTATATTTCTATAGTATATCATGTGTACGTTATCTCATGTTGGATGGACCTGATGAAAACTGATGTTTCATTCACGCATTCATAAGAAGGACCACAAACATAGCATCCCTATTCTGGGCATGTCAATAGGTGAACATTTGGCTGAAATAGCAGATCTACAAGCTCAAAGTGAATCTCCAAGTTTCCATCCTCCATTCTTCCTGATAAGAAATCCAAAGCTTGCCCTTTGACATTTAACCTACACTACATTATTCCTTCTGTCTGCCCGTGTTGAACCGAACCCAAGAGAATGAACTGTAAGATGCAAATTAAAGTCATGATAATTCCACTACAAAGACTAATTAATTTGACAGAGTAAGTGCAAATGGATGTGTGTAGTGTGTAGTGTGTGTGTGTGTGTGTGTGTGTGTGTGTGTGTGTGTGTGTGTGTGTGTGTGTGTGTGTGTGTGTGTTTTGGGGGGGTTTACCATCTGGCAGCAGAGCTCATTGTACCGTCCCTATGTGGTGGATCAGAACCACTGGATCACATATCCACATCACTGAACACGTTGCGGGTCCGCGCGCATGCACACACACACACACACACACACAGTCACACACACACACACACACACACACACACACACACACACACACACACACACACACACACACACACACACACACACACACACACACACACACACACACACACTCTCACTCTCAACTTCCCATAACACGTGCACTTTAGACACACATAAAAACTACACACAAACATGCCTCTCTAAAAACATACATGTGTTCACATACATGTACATACAATCACATAAAGCACATAAAGTACACACACTAAATAAGGCCCTCCGCACACACCAGTGCCTACGCCTCGCACGCTTCGCCAGAGCATGCTAATTGCAGTCTGCGCCTGTCAATCACAACTTTATTCGCTACCCCCTCCGTTCCTCTCATCATTACCTCCTCTTCTTTCAGAGCATATCTATCTCCCTCAACCTGCCCCCGGCAGCATCCCGCGGGACGGCCCACATCAAACCTCACACACTTAAAGATGTTCATTAAGGCTCGGGGTCTTGAAGCGCTGCGACAGTGACGCCGTCAGAAGAACAGAACGGGGACCGGTGGAATGGCGTGCGCCTGTATGGAAGGTAACATGAGAGGAGACTAGATACGTGGTTGTCAGCTCTGGGCTCTGGACAACTCCAGTTGCTGCTTCTTTTTTGAGCTGGGACGACAGTTTCGACCTGGGACACACTGTGAATGCGGTCGACCTACAGTACAAACCCTCAATGTTAGCTTCACTCTGAGAGTATGCAAACTCTGAGAGTATATAACATGTATATACTGTATATTGTATACAAAGAGACAAATGGATAAATCAATATTAGATTAGAAGAATAGAATAGAATATGATTTTGCAATCAAGTCTGAAATGCAAACCATGTGGACTCAAACTGGAAGTATTAATGCAATAATAACACCATCAATACAAGGCTAGTTGTAATTTTGGTTAGACACCGTTTGCTTAATGGTCATTATTATAAAAGGAAAGAATACATCCACAGAGGTTTTAAAAAGTTGTGGAATAAAAGTATTGCTTTTCCCTCCAAAAGATAAAAGAGATAATCATTTAATAATTGTGTTGGATACAGAATTGTTTTGTTTACCTGTAAGCTGTTTTAGTTGGCTACGGTACTTTTTTCCCCCTAAAGAGATACTTGACTGCCTTAGCCATTCAATAGTTTCAGTTTCATACAGTAGTTTCAAACTACCTGATTGCTGCCTTACAGACATGAATCAGGGAAATAACCAACCTTATGCAACAGAGGGGTTGTACAGTAATTGCAACATCTAGAGGCTCAATGTTGTCTAAAGCACCTTTAAGGTTAGGGTGACGGTTTGGGTCACGGTTTAGTTTAAATTAAATTCTGGATAAATGTCAATTTCTGACGAGTGAGAACATTACATTTTGACTTCACATATTGACCTATTTCTGATTTGGACAAATGTCACATTTTGGCGCCAGACCAGGTTGGTACGTATTTTAAAGCAATAGTCTGGGTTCCTATGGGATCCAAGCTGAGAGCTAATCAACTAGACGTTACAATAGAAACAGCCTGGCTGGTTAATTGTAGTCTAATTTAAACAAAATTGTCAAATCAAAAGTCTAATTTAGGCAGGATTTCAAGTGCTAGTTTGTAACTCTTCTCCACTATATCCATGTGGTTCTATTCTAGGATTATACTGTGTATACACCCTCAAATTCTGCACTAGTCTAAAACAAGGGACTCGGCTTAAGCTTATTTTCATAGTCTAATTGTGTATGGTTCATATACTGTACAATAGCCTTAAATGTCGAGCAAGGGTTTCAACAATTGCTCCTTCGCCAATGGCGGTATCTCTTGCCAAAAAATAAAAAAAGAAGAGTTGGCTAGAGCTCACCGTAAAAGGCTGGAACATACAGTAACTTTGCAATATGACAAGAGACTGTACCTTAGAACTGGCGAAAACATAATTACTCACATGGACATCAATGGAGACTTTTATGTTTTCATGCACACTGAGGTGAAACACGGTGAGAGCTTCTCACTAAAAGTAAAAGACAAACCACAACATAATGTGGACTTTTTACGTTATTTTACATTTATTTCTCCTTCCTCTTTTTTGTGTGTGTTAAATTCCCATCGCCAGCTGTACTGTCTGGTGTGCTGTGCTGTCAAAACAAATTAACAAGCCTTAATGTGAAAGGTGTGGTAGTCAAAACAACAGCCTTCTCGGGCGAGATGATCCCAACTGTCCCTGAGCACGCACACACACACACACACAGAAAGTTAAATTAACAGCATGCACATGCGCGCGCACACACACACACACACACACACACACATCCTGTTATACACACATTATTTTTTCCCTTCCGTGCAGCTGTTTTACAGGAAGTTGTTATTGTTTGTGTGAAGGAACAGGTGTTGGACAGAGCAGACAACCAGACGTTCTCGGCCGGGTCTTTGATTGTGAGGATATTTTCAGGCTGTAAGACGCTCCCAGGTCCCCAGCAGAGAGAAATTATTTTTTTCTTCTTGTTTTCGCACATCTTTTGCATTTCTCTGAGCCACACAACACAGGACAGGACAAACAGTCCATAAACACAGCTACAGTTTTCAATGGCAACGGTGCCTTGTTCTCAATCAGGTCTGCACTCCTACATCAGTCACGTGACTGCACAACGTGTAGCCTACAGTAAATACTGCAGCCTACAGTATGGCTGACATCGTGAGTGGTTTTCAAAGCCTGGGCCAAAGGGGGGCTACAAGGGGAGCCAATTGGAAAGGAGAGGAAAACGAAAATAATTCATTGTATATGTATCTTATACGGTATAGTTAGCCATCTATCTATTTTTCTATCTATCTATCAACTATCGATCTATAAATATACTGTATATTCTACTCTTAATAAAAACACACATACAAACCCCGCCCGCCTGCCCCCACACACACACACACACACACACACACACACACACACACACACACACACACACACACACACACACACACACACACACACACACACACACACACACACACACACACACAGACCTTTCCCTTAGGCACTGGCATGTGACTTTGACCTCAACTCCCATCATGTAGTTGTTATAGTAAACACATGGTTATTAATATACTAACAATGACTTCTTTGTGTTGTATTTGCAGACAAAAAAACATCTATTTATATATTTATAGATATGTTGATATGCACCAGACAAACCATAGTCTGGATTTCCCATTTTTTGTATCCTCCCCCCCCACCCTCTCTCTCTCTCTCTCTCCATCTCTCCATTTCTCCTGCTCAGTGTCTTTGTGGAATATGACATTATAATATTTTTCTCTTTAATCGTACAAACAGGAACATGAAACAGTACTGACAGCACTGTCTCATGTTCCTGTACAGTACGTTATAAGCATTTCTAAATTAGGGTCTTAGTAGTTTATGAATGATAACACTCACACAATATTGTTAACGCACAGTAGCCTATAGGCTGTCCTTGAATCACAGTCAACATCACTGCACAACATCAAGCTTCTGTTTGTATGAACTTATGCTTTTCAGTGGATATTTATGAGATGGGTCGGGGTTATTACATCACTCAAACTAATACAATTACTGTAATGATGAAACCAATGAATATGCAATCACAGAGAGGTTCCATGCTGTGAAGAATTCATCAGTGGCATTTGTGTTTGAGCCTGACGATTTGTGCAGTGGACAGCAGCTATTAAGAGAAGGCCTCTTTTGATGCTGGTGCAATGTGGAGGAGAGGAGAGGAGAGGAGAGGAGAGGAGAGGAGAGGAACTGGGCTTAAGAGTAGGGTGACCACCTTCAAACAGACCCATTGAGGGGCAGACGTACCCGTTCCGCGGGCATCGCGCGGACATCGCGAAGCCGATTTTACCGATTTATTATCAACATTTTTTTTTTTTTTTTTTCATATCTTTGATTTTCGGGACATTGCTCTGCTTGTGCGGGACGCGGGACAGAGGGTCCAATTTCGGGACTGTCCCGCGAATTTCGGGACGGGTGGTCACCCTACTTAAGAGTGCAAAACTCTCCATCCTTATCCGAGTGGATCAGATTTGGATTTTGGGGGTTAAAGGTATTTATATTTGATGAATCAAACTTATGTTTGCTGAGATCATTCTATGATCACAGATTGGAAATCAAACTGATCCCAATGCTGTTTTTTGTTTTGTTTTTAACTATACCCAAATATCCAAATCTGATCCACACAAATAGGGATTAAAGGTTTTGGAACTCTTGGGCCCTGGTGATTAGCACCTACCACCTGCTTCAACTAGAAGGCTTTAAAACAAACACATGCACGTACGCACGTGTGTGTGCACACGTGCGTACGTGCATTCAACACACACACACACACACACACACACACACACACACACACACACACACACACACACACACACACACACACACACACACACACACACACACACACACACACACACACACACACACACACACACACACACACACACACACACACACACACACACACAGGCAGGCTGTGTTTGGTTTCGTGTTTTCTTATCAAGTAGTTTTTCCTTTTCTCAATATCACACAATTCCCAATGAAATCTTCAGAGAGGGTTATTAAAAACAATAAACAGACAGCAGTTCATAAAACTCCTAATCCAAATAACTTCCACAGCTCTGGCTTCTCTCTCAAAATGACATCAAAGAGAGTCAAAAACACTTAACAACATCTACGATCTGGAAACAACAAACCACACTACAGTGAAAGACAAACAAATCAAATAATAATAATAATAATGATAGCAGCACTAAAATATATTCCACCAAAGAGGAAGGGGATAGTGGAAACCCACAAGAGACGCATTTTTTCCTTTATTGTCTTCTCTCTGTTGCGTTCTTTCATCTTTGCCATGCTTTGTTATTGTTGTTTATTTCTTGAATTGAGAGATTTGGCTATTCTCATGTGGTTGTCCAAAGGGGCGGGACCGTGTGTGTGTGTGTGTGTGTGTGTGTGTGTGTGTGTGTGTGTGTGTGTGTGTGTGTGTGTGTGTACATGTGGGCACGCCGCACGTGAACATGCGTGCCCTTGTTCGTGTAATTGTATTCCCCAATTTCCACAAAGGAAGTAGGCTAAATTATAATTAGCCTGACGATGATTGTGAAGATGAGTTGATAGTTTCAGAAAATAATTCTGTTTGTTTGTTTGTTTGTTTGTTTGTTTGTCTGTTTGGTGTTAGTTGATATCATTCTTTTATAATGGCAATGCATATACACTTAAAATAGATGCAACTCACCCTGAAGTAATAGTTCTGCTCTGCACTCACTCATGCACTGATGTACTCATTCACTCACATGCACACAAAAGCCTATGGTTCTGACCCATACAATGATGTTTGTCATAATGTCCAGGTTCATAATGTGAACCTGCATAATATTTTGAAATAGCGCATCATCTCTTTCAAAATAGGTTCCTTTTCAACCACAAATTCTATTTTTTTCTTTTTCTTCAGTCAGGCACTCAAGCCTTTTTGGCACCTGAACTGAACCATTATGGCTTCTACAAGTAGACCAAAGGTAGTGTTTTACGTCTCTTTCTGTAATAAGGTCGGCTGCTATTCAGAGATTGCCTTTCCTTTTCAGCGAGGTGGGCAGCACGGCCGTTTGTCTGTGCGGCCGCACGCCCGGCTTAGCCCCGCGCAGACAAGACACAAGGTCAGGGACAGGGACAGAGGCAGTGTTTTCAATTCTGCTTATTACAAGTGACATTGGGCTTGTTTTTCTGTAAAGTGGCTGGTAAATATTGGATGTTGCGGGTTGCGTTTTTTTGGGCTTGTTTGTAAAATTTTGCTTATTTGGGCTTGCTTCCTTATGTTGCTCCTTCCTAAGCTTCCGTAAGCTTCCTAAAGCTCACAACGAGCTTGTAGATCGGCTATTTTCAAATATCCGATGCACATAGGTTTGAAGTGCATATGTGGCCTTGTGAACTATACACCCAGGTTAAAAGTCTCTTGAGCAGCCCTTGGCTAAGCCACTTCAAAGCCACTAACTAAGAGTGCATTTGGTTATATATGTACACTCTCTGAGTTACAAATACAAAACATTTACACTTAGGATTTCTATGTGTATGCCGTACAATGAGTGTATGTGTGAGTATGTTGTCATTATAGTGTGTACAGCAGGTTGTTGTTATTCGTGCATGCAGATGCATAGGCTAATATGCACTTTGTGTCTAGACTTCCATATTCTGCAATTAGTTTAGAGTCCAACACTGTGAAAAAAATATATTAATTGTTGTGACTAATTGTTATGTTATTATAGTGGAATATGATAATATGGAACATGGTGTGATCGCTCATCACAATACTGTACCACTATACAACTCGACTATTCCACTAAACAGAAGTGTAGTGGAAGTATAGTGAAAACAGCATGTAAACCGGCGGTTCTCCGAGTGGGGTCCAGGGACCCCCACGGGTCCTTGAGGGGCGTTCCATCATCAAAATACAAGCTTCAAAATACAAGCTCACGACACGTTGTGAGCTTGTATTTTGATGCTGTTTTAGGTAGGTCTGCTGTTTTCAAAACAGTTTGGAAAGTACTGTATATCATTTTAACACAAATATTGTATGGGAAGGGGGTCCGCGGCCAAATACATTCATTTGGGGGTCTTTGACATGAAAAGGTTTGAGAACCACCACCGTTTAATAGGCACCCAAACGACCAACCTCCAAAAAGCAACACATTCAACCTCCCTCTTCAAAACCTCAGCAGACATGTTGTCATATCCCTGGCATGATCGAAATAATGAGACAGTGACAGAGTGACTGAAAACAGCCTTTGATCTGTGCTTTTCCAAAGTAATTGTCTCTTTCCTCTTGTACAGGGGATAAAAAAAGACAAATTAAGCAAATAAAGATATCAATTAAGTGGCATAATTGAGATGGTAGAAAAAAAGGGGGGAAAAAAAGAATTTCCCTGGGGTGTCTGGTGTAATGAGCTCCATGCAGAGGTATTAAAGGACACGATAATACACACATACACACCTATGGATAGACCACACACACACACACACACACACACACACACACACACACACACACACACACACACACACACACACACACACACACACACACACTGTATTTTATGTTTGCCTGTATATCTCTCATACCCTCAATTTCTGTCTGTCTGTCTGTCTGTCTGCCTTTTTATAATTTATGTCATCATCATCTATCGGTATGTTTATATGTTTCCTCTCTCAAATATTTTCCTTTTGTTTAGTTAATAAAGACACACACGTACTGTAACTCCATACTGTACATCTGTATCTATACAATATATAATACAACAACACACTACACATCCATGCACATGGCGCTCTGAATCAGCAGTCAGCCACGGCTAACATTCAAAGCTTGAAGCGTAATTAGCAGAAGAGACTTCAAAGCGAGAGAAAAGAATACAGTGTCTGTGTTTGACCTGGTGGTAAACTAGAAAGAAAAAGATGCACCAAAGTTGCAAAGGTGCACCTAGTGTTTACAACCTCACCCTGCCGAGGGGTCAAAGGTTACTGAAGCGGCAGTGGGCGTCTAGTGTATATTTTCGTACGGGCGCCTGGGGATGTATGGCCAACAGGGCCGGGCCAGAGCCTATATCAATTATGAATGCAACACATTGGTCTTAGCTAATGATGTCCTCAACGTTTATTTTCCCTTCGCTGCAATTAATGCGGCTGTTTGGCGCTAAAGCTTGCCCTGTATGTGTACAGTGTCAAAGCTCACTCCCACACACACACACACACACACACACACACACACACACACACACACACACACACACACACACACACACACACACACACACACACACACACACACACACACACAACACCCTTAATGCACAGGCAGGCAGTGGTGGAAAGTAACTACTGTAAATATATTTACTCGAGTACTGTACTTAAGTACAATTTTGAGGTACTTTTACTTTACTTGAGTATATCCATTTTTCAATACTGTATACTTCTACTCCACTACATCTCAGAGGCAAATATTATACTTTTTACTCCACTACTAGGATTTTACAGCTTAATAACTAGTAGTTTTTTTTATACTAACGTTTTATAGATTTTTCATTTTGACAGAGCTTAATTACTAGTTACTGCACATTGTGATTATTAACACAATAACCACCTTACAGTATAAGCCCAATTTTATATTTCAGCTATTTGAAAATAGCCGATCAACAAGTTGTGAGCTTGTAGATCGGCTATTTTAGAATAAGTTGTTAATGTTTATACTTTGGTACTTCAAATATATTAATAACTCTAGACTAGAGTATTTTTATATTGTGGTATTGCTACTTTTTTACATAAAAAAACACTGCTGGCAAGCACACACAAATCACAACATGCCTACACATGTACACAGAAGAAAACAAACTTGTTCTAAACATTTGTTTCAGTGTTTCTTTAAATCCCAGTGTGGGTCAGGACCCAGAGAGCTTTGACTTGCTGCTATAGTTAAACACTATAGATGTACTGTTACTCATTAGACCCGGGCTCCTGAATGAGAGTTTCCAAGTTTTCCAAGTGTGGTTTTCCAGGAGATAGAACAAAAATACATACATGAACACATAAATAAATAAGTATGCATGTGCAATTATTCTCTGGGAAGAGAGGAGCTAATCAAAAGAGAATGATGTGTTGGAAAACCGAGTAAACAAAAGACAGGTTGTGGAGGTTGGGGGGGGTGGTCACTCAAACACACTTAACAAACATCCACGCGCACGCACACACACACACACACACACACACACACACACACACACACACACACACACACACACACACACACACACACACACGTATTAACACATTGCCTGCCAGAGTTTTTTCAGATTTTTAGCTGTTGCCTGCCAGGGTTTTGCCATGTTTTTGGTACCTGTTCGCGTAGCCACAGATTTTTTTCCTCCAGTATGATTGATCCCCAGATGGTTTCTAATCACAGATGAGATTCAGGTGTGGTTTCACAAATGTCAACGAGGTCATTTTGACCTCGTTGACATGTTTGGTTGATGTTTCAATATAGCTCAAAAGCAGTAGTTTTAAACCAAAAAACAAAGTGAATTGTTTGTCCGTTTGAATTTTAACATTGAAGTGAATGGAGCAGCAAATCTTCGAACATTTTTAGCTCCTAATCTGTTCATAATTCGACAAGGGTTGAAATTATAAAAAAATGCAAAAAAAATACGTCTTTTTTCCAAAGACGTATATATACGTCTTTGGCAGACAACAGCTGATAATTAAAAGACGTATATATACGTCTTTGGCAGCTAATGTGTTAATATCCAGTAATGTTCACATACAGCAAATGTGTAATAAGCTACTGGGGTGCAATAGGTAATACCCTGTTACCGGTAAAAGTCATGTATTCAAAATGTACTTTACTAAAAGTAAAACAGTGTTGGCATCAAAAGATACTCCAAGTACCAAACTCAAATTTTGTGTCAAACCTTTTCAAAAATAGCGGTTCAGCAAATTAATTAATAACTAAAGCTGTCAAATAATGTGGAGTAAAAAGTACAATATACAATAAGTAGACAAAGTATCCAAAACAATTATTTAGTCACTTTTCACCACTGGTAAAGAGGAAGAATGAATGGATAGAGAGGAAGAGTAAGAGAGGCAGGAGTGATGGAGAGAGGAGAGAAAAAGGGATGCAAAGTCGAGCCAGGAAGATGGGAGGAGGTATAGAGGGAAAAAGAGATGGAGGGAGGGATGAGAGGGGAGGGGAGTATGGAGAGATATGAAAAGGAGAGAGAGAGAGAGAGAGAGAGAGAGAGAGAGAGAGAGAGAGAGAGAGAGAGAGAGAGAGAGAGAGAGTTTGAAAGAGACTTATGGAGGGATGGAGGGAGATAGAGCAAAATGAAAGATGCAGAAATATCCCGCGCGCACTAATAAAAGCACGCACGCACGCACACGCCTGCATTTAGTAATTATAGACACGGAAATACACGTGTGAATCACAGACAAAACCTGCACCTGTACACTCAAGAAACACACACCTGCATTCAGCAGTATATACCAATCTCACTCACACACAAAGATGAAGCATATATACTGTACCTACCCATATGTATGGTGTGCGCGCGCACACACACACACACACACACACACACACACACACACACACACACACACACACACACCTGCATTTGCATAACTATCCATGCAAACAGACACATACACAAGCCAGCTCACATACATCAAATGTGAAGCATGCATGTGCAGGTGTGTGTGTGTACACATCGGCACTGACATGAGAATGCACGCAAATGCGCGCGCACGCGCACACACACACACACACACACACACACACACACACACACACACACACACACACACACACACACACACACACACACAGTGTAGTGTAGTGTCTAACACCTGGTAGTAGGAAAGCTGAGAGGGAGACAGGGTAGGGGAGAGAGACAGCAGGAGAGCTGAGAGGGAGACAGCGTAGGGGAGAGAGACAGCAAGAGAGCTGAGAGGGAGACAGCGTAGGGGAGAGAGACAGCAGGAGAGCTGAGAGGGAGACAGGGTAGGGGGAGAGAGACAGCAAGAGAGCTGAGAGGGAGACAGCGTAGGGGAGAGAGACAGCAGGAGAGCTGAGCGGGAGACAGGGTAGAGGAGAGAGACAGCAGGAGAGCTGAGAGGGAGACAGGGTAGGGGGAGAGAGACAGCAGGAGAGCTGAGAGGGAGACAGGGTAGGGGGAGAGAGAGAGAGACGGTTTGAAAGCTTAGAGGGAAACCGTGAGAAGGCTTTGGCAGGATTTGAACCATCGACATGGATCTGAGTGAGAAAGAGACAGTCTACAGCGGGAACGAGGAAAGGAATCAAACGACCTATCATGTAATTCAACCATGTAATTCTCTGTGGGGGGGAAAGGAGGGCCATGTTCCAACCAGTGTTTTCTGGTTATCCAGTGGTCTCTGGGCAGCTCACAGCTATTGGCAGAGCATGGCGTGGCTCAGCGCGGCTCAAGCTCTGCGCGGCGGCGGCCTGCTGTATAGTTGACCGTCCGCCCGGGAACGCGGCCAGCCAGCCAACAGCCCCTATTAGCATTTGGTCTGGATTAAATCAAACGCCGGGGTGGAGAGCCATTTCTGGAATGGGCTTGGAATGGCTTTTGGAGAGTCGTTTTGGAGAGGAGAAGAGATTGGTGGGGGGGTGGGGGGTATCAGGTTGGAAGTGGTTCAGAATGGGTGTAATGAAGAAATGATCTTCTGCAAAAATGTGTCCATCCTCGCCGGTCCATTTTTACACCTTAAATTAAAACAGCCTGCATTTTACACTGCAGCACGCGCTGTAGACGACATTCGTTACCCAGCAGAACTAGAGGTAGCCATTATAGAATTCCATGTGCTCATGCATTTATCCAGCACCTGTCCTGCTCCGCTGCCCAATGACTTTTACCAAAGTTACGCTGCAAAATCGGAGTTGCAAAACGTCACACAGCTACCCACAGTGAAGGTTTTCATTGGGGAGAGAGAGAGAGAGAGAGAGAGAAAGAGAGAGAGAGAGAGAGAGAGAGCGAGAGAGAGAGTGAGAGAGAGAGAGATGAAGAGTCAGTGACCTGTCATATTTTCTCCATCCACTGGCCTTTGACGCACACACACACACACACACACACACACACACACACACACACACACACACACACACACACACACACACACACACACACACACACACACACACACACACACACACACACACACACACACACACACAGCCCTCATGCACTTTAATCTGAACTAATGTCCACTTACATAAATTATGGACTGTGCTGGATGCATTATTTACTCAGGAGAATTAAAAAGGCATGCCAGGTTGCTGGATGCTGTCACAATATCATAAACAGACACACACACACACACACACACACACACACACACACACACACACACACACACACACACACACACACACACACACTAAAGGTATAGATACTCTAAACTCAGTAGACACATAAAAACACACTCAGAGAAGTGCACGCACACAAACATGCATTTATAAGCAAGCACAGAAACACAATCTCATAAACAAAGGAGTACAACCAAACACGCACGCTTGCTCGTGTGCACGCACACACACACACACACACACACACACACACGCACGCACGCACACACACACACACGCTTACGCACTCTACATGCACACAAACTCAAACGCAGAAATTCAAGGGCACAGCTATACACACAATGTCAGACACACAGGCACACACTTGCATGCGTGCACAAACATATACACACACAAATCCATAAGCCAACAGAGGGAGAGACATGCAAACGCGTGCGCACACACACACACACACACACACACACACACACACACAGAGAATCTCCTAGGCAGAGATTTGGACCAACAGAAACAGGCTCTAAAGCAGTAAAACATCACTGCAGCCTAGCTGTACTGTACTGCTTTGAGTTGGCTGAGTTGGCCCCATTCCGTTTGTCTGTCAGTACGATGTCTCCAAAAGTTATCATCGCAGTTCGCATGAAACTTTATGGTAGTCATGGCCATGGGGCAAGGGAACAGCTGATTAACACTTCACACTGATTGGCCAAAGGGGCTGTGGCAGTATAGGCGTGGCTTCTCACGACAAAAAAAAAAAGATTCACTTCCGAATGGATCCAGGTCACACCGTGAAACTTTTTTTGTGTGCCTATCGGGAGACATGAGAGGTAAACCCTATACATTATCGGCCCAATCAAACAAAATGAAGGTGCTGCAGAGCTCGTTTCCGGCCACTAGAACAAATATAGAGTGCTGAACAACCCGACATGTGGGATTGGCACATCTTGACAATCGCATAGGCACTGGCACAGGTAGGCACTCTATAGGGAGTATAGGGATGGGAATCCAGAGCCTAACCTTAACCCATTAAGACCGGGAACACATACTGTGTCATTTTAGATTTTTTGCTATAACCATTATATTATACTTTTTGCTATTTAAAAATAGCAGATATATGAAAGCTCATAGCAGAGCAACAAGTGCCGTGCTATGAGCTTGTAGATCTGCTATTTCTTTTTTTTTTTGTGCCAATTTTTGAATATATATATTTTTAAAGGCAACATTTGTAAGTCAAATCTTTGCTTCTGGGGGATTCTACCAAATGTCTTGTAAATCCTAACATTTATTTTTTTATTTTTTACTTATGTTGCTATAGTCAGTGTTTCTCAAACTTTTTCATGTCAAGGACCCCCCAAAATGATATGTATTTGGCCGCGGACCGCCCCTCTCAAAATATGTTGTTCCAGGGACCCACACCAGAAGCAAAGATTTGAGTTTAAACTGTATTTGCACACATTTTCTTGTATATCTGCTATTTTTTTTAAAGCCAAAGAAATCTAAAGTGACATAGATGCGTTCCCGGATCGAATGGGTTAACCAAATAATATTGACAGCGCTATTATTAATACTGGCGGATTGAGTCTCCACGGTCCGCATTTCAGACTTGACGTCGATATTACATTTTGACTTCGAATATTGACGCATCGGTTTGGACAAACGTCAGTAGCAGCTCTCCCGTCTACCTCCTCACACTGGATTCCATGGAACATCGACAATGTCTCTCTCCCTTTCCATCGTTTTTTTTTTCTCTCTCTCTCTGTCTGTCTCTGCTGTCTCTCTCCATTTCTCCTCTGTCTCTCTCTCTCTCTTTCCCTCTTTCTCCGCCCCCCCCCCCTCCCACCCCCCCCCCCCCCCCCCCCTCTCTCTCCCTCTCTTTGCATCTTTCATCGGATTAGACGGGGCCTGAAGGCAGGCCAGAAAACAGTGGGGACACACTGAAACAATATTTTGACAAGAACCACTCATAGAATAAGCATGGAAAGAGTGAAAAACAGGATGCGAAGGGAGAAGAGAGATGGATGGAAAGGTGGGGGTGGAGGGAGGAGAGGGGAGAGAGAGAGAGAGAGAGAGAGAGTCGGAGAGATTTGGAAGAAGGGAGTATAGGGAGTGAGATAGAGAGAGCGCATGGGAACATTGGAAAATGGTATTTCCACACAACTGGAAGAGGAGGGCAATTAAAAAACGGACTGCAGAAAAAGTGAATAAAGTGAATGGATGAAAAAAGTATATATTTCAGTTGGAACTTTTAATGTAGACACAGATTTAGGCCTCCCATACCAATGTATTTCACAAAACAAATATATTTTTAAATCTATGTTAGCCAATATACTTTAGGCTACTTAAAATACATATCTTTTTTAAACCACATCTATATTGAAACCTTTATAATTGGTATATGAGAGAGGCACAGGCTCATGGCTCAGACTCACATCCCGGACTCAAGGAAAAGTTTTGATTTGTTTTTTTTTTATAAACAAACAGCGGAAAAAGCAAGGTCTTATGCACACCTGATCAGCTCTGAGAGGTGCGTAGGCCTGAAGAAACATTGCGGAAATAAAGTTGTCCTTACATTTTATTTTATTCTATAATTAAACAGCAAAAACAACAGAAAACAGAGCAAATCAAAGCTAAAGGAGAAAAGCAAAACCGTCTCCCTCTTTTCATGCGTTTTCCACCAGTCCACGAGACACAGCTTCAGTCTTGGAGAAACACGGTCGACTTAACACCTAAATATAGAGAGTTCCGGCTATTCATGTAGTGTTATTGGGAGTGCTAATGCCCACAATCGGGGATTTGGACGGCTAGCCAGCCCTATAGCTCAGGACCACCGTCTACTGAATATGCATGCACTGTGTGTGGAGAGAGAGAGAGAGAGAGAGAGAGAGAGAGAGAGAGAGAGAGAGAGAGAGAGAGAAGAGGGGGGGGGGGGCAGGAAAGAAGCAGAGGATTTGATGTTCAATAAAAGAGAAAGCCTTTGACATGGAATAGGAGCCTCTGTATGAAAGAAGCAGGAGGGGAATTAGATGGTGGGAGAATTCTTTCAGAAGTACAGACAGAAGAGAGAGAGAATTATGAGAAAAGGAAAGAGGATATTTGAGTATTTCTGCGTGCGTGCGTGCGTGCGTGCGTGTGTGTGTGTGTGTGTGTGTGTGTGTGTGTGTGTGTGTGTGTGTGTGTGTGTGTGTGTGTGTGTGTGTTTGTCAAAGAAAGAGTAAGTGAGTGAAAGACACGCTAGGCACAGGCACACACACATATGCAGGCTGTGCACACACGCGCGCGCATGCACACACACACACACACACACACATATCCTTCTCCACGCCTCTGACAGCCTATGGATAATACAGAACTATGATATCTCTTAAGCAAGTCATTCTAAAGTCTCTCTGTAGCCACGGTGCTTCGGCAACTCTTTAAAAAAAAAGACAGGAGGAAGAACGCTCGTACCCTCCTCTTTGCATATATATGCACTCTCTCCCGTGCACCAGCTCCCTCTCTCAGCTCGAAGGTCTTATACAGCAGCACGACTATACCTTTTAAAAACTCTTAGTGAGTCTTATGGCGTTGGCGCTCTAAACGAGACAGGGGAGACGGGCAGGTCAGCCTCGTTACGGATGCCATTAGCAGGGACGCACCGAGCATGAACACTCTTGCTGAAAAGTTGTTTTGTTTTTGGAGTTGTTTAACCCGTTAAGACCGGGAGGGAACGCATCTGTCATTTTTTAGATTTCTTTGGCTATTCAAAAATAGCAGATATACAAGCTCGTAGCGCGGCACCGAGTGCCGCGCTACGAGCTTGTAGATCTGCTATTTTTTTTTTATCGTGAAGATGTGTGCAAATATTTGCAATATATATATAGTTTTTTTTTATTTAACATTTGTAGCTCAAATCTTTGCTTCTGAGGATTCTACAAATGTCTCTTTTTTTAATTCATTTTTTTACGTTGCTTTAATATCAGTGATTCTCAAACTTTTTCATGTCAAGGACCACCCAAAATGATATGTATTTGGCCGCGGACCCCCATCTCAAACTATTTTGTTCCAGGGACCCCCCAGAAGCAAAGATTTGAGTAAAAATGTTTCGCTTTAAAAACATACAGTATATATTCAAGATTTGCACACATTTTCACAGATTTTTCAAAAATAGCAGATATACAAGCTCATACGAGCTTGTATATCTGCTATTTTTGAATAGCCCAAAGAAATGTTAAAATGGCACAGGTGCGTTCCCGGTCTAAATGGATTAAAAGGCCGCTGAGTAACAGAGAGTAATCCCATATGGAACACCAAGGCCTCAATGGGTCCATTGAGACGTATCCTCAGGACACCACTGTTGCATTGTGGGGGACGTGATTCTGATGTTGTTGGGTTTTTTATTTTTAACCCAGGGACAGCAGACAGTACGTCGGGACACAAACTGTGAGTTGTGGAGACTTTTTGGTGTTAAGGGGACAAATGGGCTAATTTTGAGAAATCCTTAGGACAGCACTGTTGCATTGTGGGGTTGTTGAGAGCGTTTAAAAGTGAGCCGCCGTGACAGAAAATAAGTTCTGCAACAGATCTGTGGTAGGAGGACGACTGCAGGTACATGAACTTGTCTTGTATTCTGACCTTAACCCTATAAGACCGGGAACGCACCTGTGTCTTTTTCAGATTTCTTTGGCTATTCTTTTTTTTTTTTTTTTTTTTATCCCACGATTTTGTAACCCGTTTTTTCACCCAGTGACAATTGTCTAAGTCATCCTGGGCACTACACTCCCTCTGTCAGCCTAGG
>NW_028155610.1:0-7500 GCF_963454915.1 Gymnoscopelus microlampas | reverse complement strand
AGAGAAATGTGCGTGTGTGCGTGTGCGTGTGCCTAATGTGTTGCTAGGTTACACTAAATACACACACACACACACACACACACACACACACACACACACACACACACACACACACACACACTCCAAGATAATCTTTTCACATAGCAACATGCTCACTGATGCTACACATGAGCATATAGGAAGTAAATGCAAGGACACACACACACGCGCGCGCACGCGGGCAGGCACACACGCACAAAAGGTCTGCTTCCTCAAACACAGTAACCCACACATACCAAGTATACCACATATTATTTTGCCAACACTATGTGAAGCTATACATACTGCACACACACACACACACACACACACACACAGAGCACGGTGACCCCAGAGAGCGGACCAGCTGTGTGTGAGCCCGAGCGCTAACCTCTGCGTTAATTATAAATCAATGGGCCAACTGTAAAGCGTTGGCCTAGTGCTTCTCCTGCACACATGACTTCTCCTGATGTTCACGTCAACATCCACTGGGTCTGTGGCCGTTTACAGCACTGGCCTCTGCAATATTCATGGTCCGTTATGGCAAATGGCACACACACACACACACACACACACACAGGTTTCAATTACAATACTTGTGAGGACATTGACAATTTAGAACAGCGTGTGGATCAGGCACATCAATTCCAATCCTAAACCCTAAACCTATCTTCTAAATGTCTAATCCTAAGCGTAACCCCTACCTGAGTCTTTTCCTAATTGTAAGACTAATTGCCCAAATCTTTAACTATAAATCAATAATTTCTCTTGTGAGGACCAGGAAAATGGTCCTCACAATGTCTATTACTCAAATTCTAATATACATCTGGCCCTCACAAGTATAGTAATACACACACACACACACACACGTCTCATGGCAAAAATAGCTGATATACAAGCTGACGTGTCATATCCGCTGGTAAAAACATATTGAGAAATGTGTCACGGTAAGGCTCAGGGACAGGTAAGGACCCATAATGCGCAGGAACACACAGGAAACCAAGTGTTGAAGTTGAAACAAACTTTACTTAAAGAAATAAATAAATAAGAAACATAAGTACACGTTCACAGAGGGATCAAACTGTAACTAAAGTACCCACACTAACTAGAACAAACTCCCGGGAAACATCGACAGCGAACCTGCAACTCAAACAGAACACTCAGACCCATTAAATACCCACAGTCTCAATTAACACAAACAGTCACCGCTGGGAACCCCAGGTGGAGCCAGTCTCTCAATCAGGGCAGAGGAGGGGCTGAGCAGAATGAGGGCAAGAACACACTGGCCACAAGGACAGAGTCACATTGGGGGCAAAACTGGACAGGGAGGGGGGGGACACAGAGCAGGGGCAGAGGCCTAGATTGTGACAAAATTAACCACGTTCTGCACGCCGTCCCTATCTTGCATCTAGGCAAGGATCTTTTAAAATTGTAAAAATAACACATCTACAAACTCTGTGCAAACAGTACACTACTTCGTTGGTTCTCAAAGTGGGGTCCGGGGACCCCCAGGGGTCCTTGAGGGACTTCCAGGGGGTCCCCAGCTAAATGGTAGTTAGGAACCTTAATGGACCCTTATGGGTCTGTACCTCAGAGAGTGTACAAATGGAACCAAATGGACCCTTAAGTTATGGGTCTGTTCTTCAGAGAGTGTACAAATGGAACCAAATGGACCCTAACGGGTCCATTTGGTTCCATTTGTACACTCTCAGAGTTACATTAACATTGATTTTACTATATAAATTGGGGTCCAAGAGATAGAAATGCCATTAAATGGGGGTCCGTAGCCCTAATGCATGTCAAACTGGGGGTCCAAGAAATTAAAATGCTTGAAAATCACTGCTATAGAGCTGTAAAAATCTTCTCTTATGGGGGTCCTTGGCATATCTTTTCAAATGGGGGTCCGCGGGCTAATAAGTGTCAATTTAGGGGTCCTTGACATGAAACAGTTTGAGAACCACTGCACTACTTGACGGCTGCTATACCCGCATTCTGCACATGGCTCTATATGAATGGCGGCAGGACCATATGTACCCGTACGGAACATCAACCTCTACAACGGCATGCTGAGGATAACAGGCTAGATCAAGGAGGAGCGTCATCTGATGCTTGCTGGCCACGGTGTCTGACACCCTGAGCCTGCCTTGCTGCCTGACCAACCACACCGTGAGAGCTCAAGCAGGGCACTGCATGCCTCAAGGAGGACGTGGCTATGTCGAGAAGGCTGACCTATGTATGTAGACCAGCTCAAGAGGGACACCGGCCTCACAACCGTACAGCAGCTGCACTGAAAGAGGACTTTTTCCAGGTGATGTTGCCATTACCCGGGCGCCCTGATATGAAGAAGAGAAGAATATATTGATATATAACTGAACATATGTGTATGCAAGCAATTATTTTGTGATAAGATAAGTTAAAGAGGGCCACATGGCATAGATCGTGTTTGTGAGAAGAGGAAGGTTGCGGGTTTGATTCCCAGGGCCTGTGCCATCTCCCAGGAGGAGATAATAAGAAATGAGAGACTGTATGAGGTTTGAATGTAAAGCTGTTGGAGAAAAACACCCTGATGTCTGTTGGCCAATGAAAGAGAGAGAGAGTGCGTGCATGTGTGCGTGTGTGAGTGCGTGTGTGCGTGCGTGCGTGCGCGGGTGTGTGAGTGAGTGTGTGAGTGAGTGTGTTTTAGAGTAAAAGGCCACATCCTTTCCCCAATCGGTGCTGGTCTCTCTAAATCACATAAAGGGGGTCATTCTATGACAGGCATCAGGAAACACACACACACACACACACACACACACACACATATAACCGCATACAGTGAACTCACAAGCAGACATATCGACAACACACATTAAAGGACAACTTTGGTTTTTTACAACCAATGTTTATGTTTTAGATTGTAATTAAAGTAAATAAAAGATGAGTGTTAAAAAAATTTAAATTTACTGCTTTCTATAGTTTTAGCAATTTTCACAATCTTTTTTACAGTGTTTTCACAGTGGGCGGGGGCATTCTGTCCGGTGGCTAAATATGTATTTTTTTAACACATTAACCCCGCGTTTTTCTTTATTATTATTTTACAGTAGCTCTTCTAGCCCCCAATAACTCACATCTGGCCATCTCAGACAGCCGGACCTTTTTTATTGTGTAAAAAAGGCATATTTAGCCACCGGACAGAATGCCCCCGCCCACTGTAAAAAATATCGCAAAAAATGCTAAAACTATTGAAAGCAGTAAATGAAAAAAAAATCACACTCATCATTTATTTACTTTAATTACAAGCTAAAATATAAACCTTGGTTGTAAAAAAACAAAGTTGTCCTTTAGGGACACATGCATGCATGCAAACTACCCCACACACATTCAGAAAAGGAAGTGAAAGTGACCGCAATGTCAACAGTTGCCCTGCAGGCAAGAGATAGAGAGGAAAGGAGAGCAAGATGGAGAGACAGATAAAAAAAGAGAGAGAATAGATGAGGAGCATGCGTGCGTGCATGTGCGCGTCCGTTTCCAACCTATATTTCTGGTTATGATGTTAACTCCATTTGTCTGATTATACGTACAGTAGTTGCACATTGTGTCACAAACCTAAAATAGAGAGAGAGAGAGAGAGAGAGAAAGAGGAAAAAGATTTAAAAATATATAGATTTCTCACATAATTCATAAAATGAAACCATACTGTTCAGTGAAAATAAAATTAGAATTGGCTAATGGGGGCGCCGGCAGGCCAGCGGGCAGACCACGGCCACATCACTCTGCCACAACCATAAACAAACCACGGCCACGTCACTTTGACTAGACATAACCATAAACAAACCACGGCCACGTCACTTTGACTAGACATAACCATAAACAAACCACGGCCACGTCACTTTGACTAGACATAACCATAACAAACACGGCCACGTAACTTTGACTAGACACAACCATAAACAAACCACGGCCACGTCACTTTGACTAGACATAACCATAAACAAACCACGGCCACGTCACTTTGACTAGACATAACCATAAACAAACCACGGCCACATCACTTTGACTAGACATAACCATAAACAAACCACGGCCACGTCACTATGACTCATTGTGACATCATTATGATGACCTCAACGAGTCGTCATGGCATCAGGAGCAAACAAATCAGTCAACTCACAAAAGGAGGCATTCCCATATATGGTCATTACTGATGATGACGTGGAATCGGAGGTGCGACTAGGTGTGAGGGCTGCGTAGTACGACAGTACTGTAAGTACTGTAAGTACTGTAAGTACTGTAAAATGTTAAAACATAATAATAATTGAAAAGTATCGGCTCCATTTGAAAAGTATCGGATAAAACCCAAACGATATGCAACCCTAATTAAAAGTGTATAATAGGATGCCACAGTTGGCACATACAGGCACAAATGCAGTACTGTTTCTTTCTCTGTAGCTCTCTCTGTGCGTGCATGCACGTGTGTGCGCACACACAAATATACGTACTTATGATGCAAAATAAAAAAACATACTGTATATCTGCATGCTGAGGGCATCTTGATGTTACTGTAAGTCATGTTGTGTATGAGAACTACATGAACAAATGTAGTCCAGAGAGAGAGAGAGAAAGAGAGAGAGAAAGACAGAGAGAAAGACAGACAGAGAGAGAGACAGAGAGAGAGAGAGAGAGAGAGAGAGAGAGAGAGAGAGAGAGAGAGAGAAAGAAGTCTGAGAGAGAGAGTGAGTGTGAGCGAGCGAGGTGCACTCCAGCTAACTCCACACAGTCTCATGTATATTAATGAGGGTAGAGATATGACAATGGTGACATGCTAGCTGTTACAGTCAGGCTGGCTGGGTGGGTGCTACGCTAATGCTGTTTATCACAACACTGCTCTGCTCAGGCTGTGGAGCAGGAGCTATGTGTTATGCTGTGTGTGTGTGTGTGTGTGTGTGTGTGTGTGTGTTGTGTGTGTGTGTGTGTGTGTGTGTGTGTGTGTGTGTGTGTGTGTGTGTGTGTGTGTGTGTGTGTG
The DNA here is from genome assembly GCF_963454915.1 of Gymnoscopelus microlampas. Classification (NCBI taxonomy): domain Eukaryota; kingdom Metazoa; phylum Chordata; class Actinopteri; order Myctophiformes; family Myctophidae; genus Gymnoscopelus; species Gymnoscopelus microlampas. The sequence goes on along the minus strand of NW_028155610.1, from coordinate 2,480 downwards.
TGTGTGTGCTGGGGTGGAGGCAATACATATGCAGATGCATTAACACTGAATAAAAAATAGAACACACACACACACACACACAGGCAATGTAGTGTGCACACACAGGCAATGTAGTGTGTGTGTGTGTATATATATATATATTATATATATATATATATATTATATATATATATATATATACACACACACACACACACATATATAGAGGTTGATATATAAGCAGACACACAAAGAGGTCCAAGAGAGTCCACACACATGCACTGATAACACATGACCTGACGCGCGCACACACACACACACACACACACACACACACACACACACACACACACACACACACACACACACACACACACACACACACACACACACACACACACACCACAGAAGTTACAAGTCCCTTCTCTTTCTATCTCTTTCATCTCATCTCATCCATCCATCCCTCCCTACAGCTAGACAGAGATAGAGAGGGGAGAGAGAGAGAGAGAGAGAGAGAGAGAGAGAGAGAGAGAGAGAGAGAGAGAGAGAGAGAGAGAGAGAGAGAGAGAGAGAGAGAAAGAGGGGCTGGGTGACAGATTCCAGTCTTTATTGAAAGATCATATGGGCTGACTGAGGAATCCCATTACTTGTTGATTAAGTATTGATCCACAGCCGTCCAAGTATTAACAAGTAAGCTAATATGGGCTGACCCATGGGACCAGTGGCTGAGTGGGAGACAAGACGAGGAGAGAGCCGGTCTGAATGAGAAGTAGAGAGAGAGACACAGGGATAGAGAGAGAGAGAGATGGATGAAAGAGGGGATCAGAGGCAGACAAAGGGAGAGTGGTTAAATGGGGGTCTGATTCCAGAGAGAGAGAGAGAGAGAGAGAGAGAGAGAGAGAGAGAGAGAGAGAGAGAGAGAGAGACAGAGTCAGAGATGAAAGTTTGCAAAGAAAGAGTGAAACTGAGTTGAAGAAAAAAGCAAGAGAGAAGTCAGTGTAGCGGGTCAAATGACAGACAGACAGAGAAGAGAAGATGGATATTTAAGAGGAGTCAGAGAGAGAGAGAGAGAGAGAGAGAGAGAGAGAGAGAGAGAGAGAGAGAGCTCAAAGGCTTCAGTTGAAATGTCAAGCGTTCACCATGGAGCAGAGATCAATTCCTTCATTACTCCCTCCTGCTACTTTACCATCAGCGCATGGCATTTCTGCAGGGAGCGGACCCCGCTCTCTCTTTCTCTCTCTCTCTCTCCCTCTCCCTCTCCCTCTCCCCAACACACACACACACACACACACACACACACACACACACACACACACACACACACACACACACACACACACACACACACACACACACACACACACACACACACACACACACACACACACACACATGCACAAACAAGAGAGATAAGGGGGGGGCAGTAAAGGGAGAAGAAACTACAAGCAAAGTACAAAGATAGTATCCACCCTTCTGTATAATATTGAAGATAAATATGCACACACAAAAATGTTGTTGAAAACATTTCGTCAAGTTTATAAATGATCCCCAAACATCCATTCCGTGGTCTTTTTTTTAAACATTTTGACATTGCTGTGAAATGCACATTGTTTTATATGGCCGTACCCTGCTTACTCTGCAACACACACGATAACGTTCTAAATCACTGAACCTTCACCCTTCAACACCGTCTCTTCCTCCCAATTCAACTCTCTTAGGACCACGTGCACAGTGCTCCCTCTCCCCTTTTGAACCATGTTCTCAAAACCATCCAGCATCCATACAAATATGGGCCAAGCCGGGGGTGTAGGATGAGGCATTGGGCCGGGGCGCTGACTTTAATTTGTACTTCTAGTCTAATTATTGCTTGTGTGACACGGGGACTTTTGTCCGTGCTAGTTCACTCTTACTTTGCCAAAGTAAGCTCCTGTGACAAATTAGGCTGCAATGTTGTATACAGAATGATAGCCAGCACTCACGTATGGCTATTGGAAGCATTTCGGCGCTAAGCATTCATCAAGCGTATAATGATTATATGCTGACGAGGGCTTAAGAGCCGAAAATGCGTCCATCGTTTCTCATGCCATGTTGCCTGCCTTTAAAAATGAAAGGAGGAGTGCCTGGATGGACAGAACTGACTGCTGGCTATCATTCTCTTCATGAAACATTCTTTGGATCCGTCAGCCCAACAAGTCTGTTCTATCGCTTGTGTGTGACTTAAGTTTTCCATTCCGCAATCCTTCTAGTTTTCAACTTTTTATACACCTGCAACCAGGCCTTGTCATATTTTTGAGGGCACAAATGCCAAATACCAGGGCAGGAAGGCCATGAAATAAGACAGTGATTTTACATCCAAATAATGACTTAAAGGTTAAGGATGATTCAATTTGAATATAGTACAAGTACAGTATAACTATCAGTAATAGCCTACTGTATATAACCTGTTTATTTCACAAAATAATGTTTTGGCAAATTACCAATCTTTGAACAAAGTCATATTG
>NW_028155611.1:0-34043 GCF_963454915.1 Gymnoscopelus microlampas | reverse complement strand
GAAGTGCGTATAACGCTGAAATGACCCCCCTCCTCCTCCCTTTGCCCACTGGTCCTGTAATAAGCCACTTTTTACAGACAGTTCCCACCTATAGGCTGCAATTAGCCTGGTGGCAGATGAGGCTCTTTACTGGAACAAAACAACAACAACAACAACACATCTCCTCTGGGCATGTTCTGACAAGGAATACATTTAGTAATGATGACTTTTCATTATGTCATGATGTTGAACTGTGGTGGTGGGAAAAGTACTCAATTAGCTGCTTTACTCAAGTAAAAGTATCAATACCGCAATGTAGAAATACTCTGTTACAAGCAAAAGTATAAATAAGAAACAAATAAGAGGTTTCTGCACCGACAGCAACGATGGACGTTAACCCATTAAGACCTGGAACTGTGTCATTTTTAGATTTGAGCTAAAAAGGGATTATCTTACACTTTGGGCTATTCAAAAATAGCAGATCTACAAGCTCATAGCGCGGCACCGAGTGCCGCGCTACGAGCTTGTAGATCTGCTATTTTTGAAAAATCGTGAAAATGTGTGCAAATCTTTGAATATATATATCTTTTTAAAGCGAACATTTTTAACTCAAATCTTTGCTTCTAGGGGTCCCTGGAACAAAATATTTTGATGGGAGTACGCGGCCAAATACATATAATTTTGGGGGTCCTTGACATGAAAAAGATTGAGCATTACTGAGATAGAAACATACGTTTTTCAGAAAACTGTTGAGATTTAGGAGACATGTAGAATCGGCTTCAGGTCTCAATGGGTTAAGTACAGTAGACATGTGTACCCTACATAAACACCACACATGCACCCAAACATCTCCATGCCTGCTTGCATTGTGTGTATAAATAGAGCAGAATGCTTCAGTATGTCAACCAATGGGAATCATACTGTAACGGGGGGGGGGGGGGGGGTGTGGGGGGAGGGGACCGGAAACTGTGGGTGTATGATTGAGCCCTGAACAATATAGACAATCTGACATTATGATGTAATATGGCTGTATTAACCCTTTCAATCCGGAAACGCATACCGTGTCATTTTAGATTTGTTTTTTGCTATAACCATTATTCATTTATTTTAAAGCGAATCTTTGAATATATATATATATATTTTAAAGCAAACATTCTTAGCTCAAATCTTTGCTTCTGGGCGGTTCTATAAATTATTTTCTAAATCCTAACATGTTGCTATAAAAATCTGTGGTTTTCAAACTTTTTTCATGTCAAGGACCCCCAAAATGATACGTATTTGTCCGTGGACCCCTGCCCCCCTCCCCACCACCTCAAAATATTCTGCTCCAGGGACCCCCAGAAGCAAAGATTTTAGTTAAAAATGTATATATATATATTTAAAGACTTGCACACAGTTTCACGTTTCTTTTTTTCAAAAATAGCAGATATACAAGCTCATAGGGCGGCACTCGGTGCCGCCCTATGAGCTTGTATATCTGCTATTTTTGTATAGCCAAAGAAATCTAATCTAAGGATTAAATGGGATAAACAAAGCATGAAGCTACATTATACTATGGGATGATATGCATGCATGCATAGAACCTGTAAAGCCCACATTCTCCACACAATTATGAACGTTTCACCATGTATGTGTTAAATGAAAAGAATACAGTATATATCATTTATTAAATATGAAAGAAATATTCATTTTTGGATCAATTAGGGGGGGGGTTAAAACATTCATGCAAACTTTATCATAACATTTGACTTGAATGTGTGCTGCTAACTGGATTTATTATTATGAATTCATTTCCATTATTATTTTTCATAGAGCTCAATGTTCCAACTATCGCCATGCACAGCTGTTTCAACCATTTAAAGGGGAATTCCAGCATGTTGTTGCGTCTCTATTTTTAGATATTTTGGACCACAAACGGAGGGTGGGTGTAAAAGTATTGGAGTTGGTCTATTCGTTTTGGAGGGGCAAAGCCAGTAATTCATACTATGTTTTTTTTTTGTTGCCATATGGCTTATATATATATATATTCTGGGCAGAGGAGAGGAGCAGGTTGTTTAGCATTTAGCCTAGCGTACACACACACACACACACACACACACACACACACACACACACACACACACACACACACACACACACACACACACACACACAGGAACACATTTATTTCCACACTCATGTCACAATATTCACCTGAGCTCAAGCATATAGATGAGGAATTTGTGTTTGAAGCCAGAAGGCAGAGAGTATCTTCACACGGGGGGAATACAGAGAATATATCCTACCGTACCCTACACACCGGGGAATACATAGAATATGCTACCCCAGTGGTTCTCTAACCTTTTAGTGCCAGCCAAGGACCCCCGTGGACCCCCATCTGAAATATGTTGTGCCAGGGCCCCCCTGAAGCAAAAGATTTGTGCTAAAAAATGTTCGGCTTAAAAAAATACAAATAACGATTGGGACACATTTTCAAGATTTTTCAAAAATAGCAGAACTACAAGCTCATAGCGCGGCACTCGGTGCCGCGCTATGAGCTTGTAGATCTGCTATTTTTGAATAGCCAAAGAATATCATATGGATAAAGAGGTTACAATGACGCTTTATTAACACATTTCAGAGAAGGGACTGTGTTGTTGTTGTTGTATAGCGTCATGTGTGTTTTGTTTATTACAAAGAAGACAAAAAACACTGCGTGTCATCTTTCATATCGTCTTTGTTGGGTGGAAACCTCATGTGTCCAAAACTGTTACAGGATTCAAATACAAAATATAGCAGAAGTAGCACATCTACAAGCTTGAAATGCGTCGCTTTGACTCGTTTCGCGGCGCGTTTCGAGCTTGTAGATCTGCTACTTCTGATGCTTTTGTGTGACGCTGTAGTATGATCAAGTTGGGCGTTAATTTACCAAAAAACACAACAAGTTAAAATACGGAAATAATAGGTTTCTGCCCCGACAGCATGGATCTAGAACAATGTGTTTCATATATACATTATGAGGTGTATACAGTACAGTACAGTATGGTATAGGATTAGATCAGGTCCACTTGCCATCAGTTTGGCTCGGTTCTTGGACAGGCGACGGGGGACAGGGGTGGGGGCTGCAGTGTGTGTGTGTGTGTGTGTGTGTGTGTGTGTGTGTGTGTGTGTGTCGGGGGGGGGGCAAAGAGAGCCCGGTCTGCCAGTGTTCTGCCAAGAAAAGCGTGTCAGGGGTTTAAACTTTTAAAAGGCCATTATGTAATCTCAGTGGGCCTTGTGGAAAAGGACAGGGGGGGGGTTTGGACAGGGGGATGGATGAGGCACCGTTAAGGGGGACAGACAGGACAGGACAGGACAGTCCTGGCAGTTCTATTTGATGCAGCAACACAACATGATTGCCTTGACGCAAGTAACATTAACGAGCGACAACAAGCATCAGCTGGACAGTCACACACACACACACACACACACACACACACACACACACACACACACACACACACACACACACACACACACACACACACACACACACACCTCTCCTCTGCAGTGATGTGCTGAGCTGAGTTAGTGACTGTAGTTATTTTCATTTCCCCCCTAAAGCCCTTGAATATGACTGAAGACATCGTCATGTTCACTGTGATTATGGTAAAGCTTACATTTCATATCACTCACACCACAGAGCAGGCAGGGGTCTTCCAAGTTGTTCAGACCAAGGACCCCCTTGGCTGAAAGAAGGATAAAGCAGGGACCCCCATTATATATTGTATACAACAGGCGTCTTCAACAGGGGGTCCGGGGTCCTAAGAGTTACTACAGGTAACTCTGTTACTACAGGTAAACCACTTGAACCCTAGCATCCCTTTTCTGAGGAGAACTTTTGCCAAAAATAGCTGATCTACAAGCTCACAACGCCTCGCGCTGCGAGGCGTTGTGAGCTTGTAGATCGGCTATTTTTGGCAAAGATCTACAAGCTTGTGCTGCTATTTTTGGCTAAAATTCTCCTCAGAATAGAGATGCTTGGTTGAAGTTGTTAATGTAAAAAATCACACAGATTTGGCGGACCCCCTGTAGTAACTCTGAGGACCTCCTAGGGGTCCTGGACCCCCTGTGGAAGACCTCTAGAGACCATAGAGTAAGAACTCCTGTAACTTTCACCAGCAAAAACAATGTGAGTACAGTACATCTGTAGCAGTAATATGATCATTTGGGTTGGCAGGCAGAGCTCCTCACACTCTCTAACACTAACAGACACAGAGACCACCTGGTTGTTTGCCTGGCGAGACCCCCGGGCTCTTCCTCTCCCTGTTAAAGCCAACATGCACAACAAAGCAACATGTAGAACAAGCAAACCTGCATCCTTCCTGTATGACGGAGTGAACAGATTGTGCTTTAACTCTTTAAGACCGGGAACGCATTTGTGTGTCATTTTTAGAGATTTCTTTGGGCTATTCAAAAATAGCAGATATACAAGCTCATAGCGCGGCACCGAGTGCCGTGCTATGAGCTTGTAGATCTGCAATTGTTTTAGAAAAATCGTGGGATTTTTTTTTTACTCAAATCTTTGCTTCTGGGATTCCCTATTATAAAATATTGGGGGTCCGCGGCCAAATACATATAATGTATTTGGGGGTCCTTGACATGAAAAGGTTTGAGAACCACTGATACAGAAAAATATGTTTTTCAAAAAAACTGTAGGATTTAGAAGACATTTGTAGAATCCCCCCAGAAGCAAAGATTTGAGTTACAAATGTTCGCTTTAAACTATATATAATCAAAGATTTGCAAACATTTTTCACGATTTACAACCTCATAGCGCAGCATTCGGTGCCGCGCTATGAGCTTGTATATCTGCTATTTTTATATAACCAAAGAAATCTTAAAAATGACACAGATGCGTTCCCGGTCTTAAAGGGTTAATCTGCACTAGACAACGTTTAGCTTCTGTCGTCTTTTATAAGTCTTCATGTCTCTCTCCTCGTCTCTCCTCGTCTCCCTACAGTTCAGTTCCGTTTGTTTCATTTGAATGGCGGTTATCTTTCTTTGATGGGATTGATACACCTTCAATAGGGGGTCCAGGACCCCTGGGGGGGTCCTCAGAGTTACTACAGGGTGGGTCGCCAAATCTTTGATTTTCTTATTTTACATTAACCACTTGAACCCTAGCATCCCTTTTCTGAGGAGAACTTCAGCCAAAAATAGCAGATCTACAAGCTCACAACGCCTCGCAGTGCGAGGCGTTGTGAGCTTGTAGATCGGCTATTTTTGGCAAAGAGGTATGGTACTGTAAAGGGAAAAAAGAGCAGACCAAGTAAAAAAAAAAAAAAGTTAAATCTGAAACACAATTTTATTCAATATAGAGGAGGGGGTCCCTGCTCCATCTCTCTCTCACCTTGGGTCCTTGGCCAGAAAAAGGGGTGTTGAAGACCCCTGCTCTAGAATGTACTACATTGTTCATTTCCCCTGCTCTGTAATGCACACAGATGTGTATTTGATTTGACATTAAATCCTCCTCTGGCAATCGCAAAGAAAGTGAAACTGAGTCACATAATGAGCCTTTTCTCAGACACGTGAAGTATGTATATATATTATGGAAAGTCTCAGCCCACTCAGGAGCCCCACTAACTTATACATTATAACATGTTGTTATATATAAGTTATATATTCAGTAGTACAAAACATATCATGTGAAAGAAATGTGTCGAGGCACTTTGTCCGACTCTGACTCTGACGCCCATATAAGGCTTGCCTCCTGCAGAGTCCAAGAAAAAGTAGAGCGGCTATCAGCGTTGCCAGATCTGCCAGATCTTATTATAATTTCCCCGCAAGATTTTATTTGAAAATAGCCGATCTACAAGCTCCACAACGCGTCGCATCGCGACGCGTTGTGGAGCTTGTAGATCTGCTATTTTCAAACAGCTGATGTATATGTTAAAGTACACATGTGGCCCATAGTCGCTTCTTTTGGGCTGGTTTTCCTAGACCTGATTGCTTGTTTCTCTCACATAATCTGGCAACGCTGGTGGCTATGCTTATTGTTATGAGTCCGTTGATGACGTATGAGTTTTCATCACTCTGGGTCCTGAGGAAGCAGGTGTTTGTGTGTGTGCGTGCGTGCGTGCGCGTGTGTGTGTGTGTGTGTGTGTGTGTGTGTGTGTGCGTGTGCGTGTGCGTGCGCGTGCGTGTGTGTGTGTGCGTGTACGTGCGCGTGTGTGTTGGGCAACTTGGGTGACATAATAGCGGATATTTATCCCGTGACTTCCTCTGCATGTCACAACCGCCTCCATTTCCCTTATTCTCCCACGGGGGAAGACCTAACAATAAACACTAAATCCATTTGATATTTATTAGGATATAACGTGTCAAATGAATGGCGGGGCGTATAAAACATAGCATGATACAGTTACTGTACTATTTGAATATCCGGATCCGGATCCGCAGATTCAGTCTGGGTTTTATTCCTATTAACCCATTAAGACCTGGAACTGTGTCATTTTTAGATTCGAGCTAAAAAGCATAATTTTACACTTTGGGCTATTCAAAAATAGCAGATATACAAGCTCATAGCGCGGCACCGAGTGCCGCGCTATGAGCTTGTAGATCTGCTATTTTTGAAAAATCGTGAAAATGTGTGCAAATCTTTGAATATATATATTTTTAAAGCGAACATTTTTAACTCAAATCTTTGCTTCTGGGGGGTCCCTGGAACAAAATATTTTGATGGGGGTCCGCGGCCAAATACATATCATTTTGGGGGTCCTAAACATGAAAAAGATTGAGCACCACTGATACAGAAACATACGTTTTTCAGAAAACTGTTGAGATTTAGGAGACATGTAGAATCGGCTTCAGGTCTCAATGGGTTAAGAGCTGTTTCACCGTACAATATACTGTAAGTCAATGAGGAGCATATTTTGAATTATCAATTTCTAAACCGGCTGTGAGCTTGTAGATCTGCTCTAATTCTAACATTTTAGTACTTTTACTTTTTGTACTATATTTTGATGCCAATACTATTTCTTTTTAAGAGTTAAATACGTTAACACTGAGGGGTTTGACAGTGATTGCTTCCAATTGTACACTCTCAGGGTTATACAGGCCCGTAAAGTGGTCCCTTTGAGCCCCTGGTGGTGGTCCCCCAGACCAGACATTGAGAACCACTGTCTTGTGGTTGAACCCCCACATACCTGGGGTTCTGGGGGGAACGTTTGCCAAAAATAGCCGATCTACAAGCTCACAATGCGTTGCAAAGCATTGTGCACAAAGAAAAGATCTTATAGAGTTTTGGAAGAAGGAAGAATTTGCTGCTCAACAAAAGCTAACTCATCCTATAGTGTATGATGAAGGACAATTTCACCATAACTTAACCCACTGAGACCTCAAGCCGATTCTACATGTCTCCTAAATCTCAGTATTCTGAAAAACGTATGTTTCTATATCAGTGGTTCTCAAACTTTTTCATGTCAAGGACCCCCAACATGATATGTATTTGGCCGCAGACCCCCATCAAAATATTTCGTTCCAGGGACCCCCCCAGAAGCAAAGATTTGAGTTAAAAATGTTCGCTTTAAAAGTATTTATATTCAAAGATTTGCGCACATTTTCACGATTTTTCAAAAATAGCAGATCTACAAGCTCATAGCGCGGCACTCGTTGCCGCGCTATGAGCTTGTAGATCTGCTATTTTTGAATAGCCCAAAGTGTAAAATAATGCTTTTTTGCTCAAATCTAAAAATGACACAGTTCCAGGTCTTAATGGGTTAAAATCTCCGCGATACGATTATCGTGAGCGTTTTTTTATCACGATAAACGATAATAACGATGATCGTCCCATCATCCCTACTTGTCCTATATCTGGATTTTCCCGCTCAGAGTTAGAGTCCTCCCCCTGCAGTCCCTGGTTCTGCTGCTGCTGCTTGCTTGCTGCTCTACTGGTGCTGCGGTGTGTCTGTGTTTAGAGAACGGGGAGTTTGTTGTGCTTTGAGAAGCTGGATTTAGACCTTCCTGCTTTGCTTGTCGCTTTGCCAGGCCCCTCGCCGAAAGCCCCCCCAGGATGGAATGTAAATAGCTGTGGATATGGAGGGTTGGGGGGGTTGGGGGTTTGGGGGGGGAGAGAAAGACCTGACACCCCACCCTGCAGCCACCAAAGCACACGGTGGTCTGTCTGTCTGTCTGTCTGTCTGTCTGTCTGTCTCTCTGTCTGTCTGTCTGTCTGTCTGTCTGTCTGTCTGTCCCCTTAGGTCAGCGACTCAGTGGCCATGTAGGGCCCACTGGTGGTCTGTGAGGATATTGTGAGGAGATTTTATAACATATAACATGTTTTATAACATTAATATAAAGACATTCATGTAAAAAAAAATCATGGTATTTTTATGGACCACCTATACGTTGTTATACTTTTCAAGACGGGCACGCCTCTGTGAGTAGTCGTTGCTATACAGCAGGGGTCTTCAACAGGGGGTCCGGGACCCCTTGGGGGTCCCCAGAGTTACTACAGGGGGTCCGCCAAATTTTTGTGTGATATGATTTTTCTTTTTACCATAGCCACTTGAACCCAGCATCCCTTTTCTGAGGAGAACTTTAGCAGATCTGCTTTTTTTGGCAAAGAGGTATAGGTGTAGAGGGAAAAAAGAGCAGACAAAGTAAACAAAACTTTATCTCTCTCTCAGCTAGGGGGTCCTTAGCCTGAAAATGTTGAAGACTGTGCTATACAGTATATAGCTATATTTTTATTTTATGAATAAAAACATTTGATGTTTTTCAGAAAACTTAAGGTCAGGACTTAGAAGCAGAGTGCGCTGGGAATGTGGGCCATGATTCAGAACAGTCTGGGAACCATTGCCCTGTGGGTTGTCATGCACTAAATAGGTAAAAATGTGTATTTTTTTTAAAACAAAGTGCAGAGTTCTGGTAAATACACGTACAGTACATTACACACCAACAAAGAGAAAGGTGTCAGCCTCGTTAGCAGTGGTTTTCAAACATTTTCATGTCAAGGACCAGTGGTGGAAAGGGTACTTTAAAAACATAAACGTAAACCTTTTCATGTCAAGGACTATAGCTGCCAAATGTATATGTGTTTGGCTGCGGAGCCCCATCTGAAAACATTTCTTACCAGGTGATACCCATAAGAAAATATTTTTGTCGACATTTGCCAAACGTTTTTAATAGCCGAAAACTTTAATTGCCCGTGAGTTTTTAAACTGTTACTCATTACTTGGCTGCATGGGGGGACCCCCCGGAACCCCCCCCTCAAGGACCCCTGGGGGGTCCCCGGACCGCACTTTGAGAACTGGTGCACTAAAGAGAAATGTAACCGCACCCTCGACTCTGAAAGTTTTATTGAGCGCCGCTTCCAGCCAGAATGGCCTTTGTACAGGTATTTAAAGGTCATGGTATTAAAATATCTTGGCCGTAAGCATAAGTCAATAAAACATTTGGAGCCTGAGTGTGTGGTTACATTTATTTGTTAACCCATTAAGACCGGGAACTCATCTGTGTCACTTTTAGATTTCTTTGGCTATTAAAAAAAATAGCAAAAATAGCAGATATACAAGCTCATAGCGCTCATAACCCGAGTGCCGCGCTACGAGCTTGTAGATCTGCTATTTTTTTGCGGGAAAAAAACTTGAAAATGTGTGCAAATCTTTGAATATATATATATATATATATTTTTTTTTTAACTCAAAGCTTTGCTTCTGGGGGGTCCCTGGAACAAAATATTGTGAGATGTGGGGGTCTGGGGCCAAATACATATAATTTTGGGGGTCCTTGACATGAAAAGAGTTTGCGAACCACTGATATTAATATCTATAGATATTATAGATATTATAGCAACATGAGTTTTTTCAAAAAACTGTTAGGATTTAGAAGACATTTGTAGAATCCACAGAAGCAAAGATTTGAGTAAAAAATGCTTGCTTTAAAAAATATATATATATATTCAAAGATTTGCACACATTTTCACGATTTTTCAAAAAATAGCAGATCTACAAGCTCATAGCGCGGCACTCGGTGCCGCGCTATGAGCTTGTATATCTGCTATTTTTTTTAATAGCCAAAAGACATCTTAAAATAACACAGATGCGTTCCCGGTCTTAATGCGTTAAACAACCGGGATTGTGTGTTGAGACAAGATGGACTGGACTGGAGAGAGAGAAAAAAAAAAAGAATCTGCATTTACAATAACATCCTCTGTGCAACAGTAAAACCCTGAGTGGTCATTTAACTTGGGGTTTTGACTGTGTTTTGCAGCTCCTTTCCAACTCGCACTGAAAGCCAATAATTCACTGGCGGCGTTCCATGTTGTTGTCTTGATGTGAGGAAACAGGAAACCATGGTATCAATTTCTATTTTATTTGGTATACCGTAAATCTGAGCTTGCAGATCTTGCATTTTTGTTGTACATTTACTTTATATTGACAGGACAGTAAGGCTGACAGGAAATGGGGAGAGAGATGGGGAGTAGACCCTAGCGTGGCTCATATCTGGCATAGAGAGGCGGGTTTAACATCTCCGGAGAGAGAATGCGTGTGATCCCATTGGTTCACCGATCTGTCCGTTAGCCCCCACTACTAAATATATTGACAATTTCGTCAACAAATAAAAACTAGACTAAAATGTTAGTGAGGCACTAGTGGAGAAGAGATCTAGAAGAACTAAAAGACAAGTCATTTTAAGTTTGGTTGCGCTCGGGTGTTGCGCTTTGAAAATAGCAGATCTACAAGCTCACAACGCGTCGCAGCGCGGCGCGTTGTGAGCTTGTAGATCGGCTATGTTCAGCATGCAACCAAGTGTAAAATCAGCCATTACGACACCACCAAGGCACCGCTTAAATACATTTTAGTCTTTTTTACATTTTACATTGTAATCTTATGATATTTGGTCGACTAAAACTAGACAAAAACTCAAACATTTCAGATGACTAAAATATGACTAAAACTAAATGGAATTTTATTCAAAAGACTATGACTAAAACTAAATCAAAATTTGCTGTCAAAATCAACACTGTTGAGAACCACTGGTTCAAACAACATTAGACAGCAAGCCCCAAATAATCAACTACAATTTAAAAACAAGCCCAAAAAAAGCCTGCAACCCGCAACTACCGCTATTTACAAGCAACCTACAGAAAAAAAACAAGCCCAAAGTCGCTTGTAATAATAATAAGCAGACATGGCAACACTGGTGGAGATGGACACGGGGTGTGAACTGAAGTGTTTATATTAGAATATAGCAGGTCTGAAGTGTGAATCGCACAGCGCCTGGCTAGCTAGCGGCCCACTGTTGTTTGGAGCGTCCAGGCAGCGTTGTCAAGGCCTGTAAATGTTGACTGGTAACATGACAATACAATCCCCTCATGTTAGCCTTAACCCCTTCGATCCGGGAAAGCATCTGTGTCATTTTAGATTTCTTTGGGCTATTAAAAAATAGTGTGCCGTGCTATGAGCCGTGCTAAGAGCTTGTAGATCTGCTATTTTAGAAACATTTTGAAAATTTGTGCAAATCTTTGAATATGTATATTTTAAAGCGGACATTTGTAACTCAAATCTTTGCTTCTGGGGGGTCCCTGGAACAACATATTTTAAGATGGGGATCCGCGGCCAAATACATCATTTTGGGGGTAAATTCTACAAATTCTATGATTCTACAAATGTCTTCTAAATCCTGACAGTTTTGGTTTCACACTTTTTTCATGATTTTTCACGATTTTCTAACTTTTCCCCGATTTTTCTAAAATAGCAGATATACAAGCTCATAGCGCGGCACCGAGTGCCGCGCTATGAGCTTGTAGATCTGCTATTTTTGAATAGCCAAAGAAATCTTAAAGATGACACAGATGCGTTCCCGGATTGAAAGGGTTAATCTACTATTGTCACTCAGACATGATGGCAGAAAAAAATGGAAAAGTTTGTGAGCCGTTTGTTTTTAGTTCACAGTTTCTCTGTGTCGGATTCCCACCAAGGGTCCCAATTGACCCTTACACAGGTCTGTAACTAGTGTTAAACACTAAAGGTGGACAAGAAATAAAAAAATAATTGCTCCATTGTTTGATATTGATCATTCAAAATACACTCCTCATCGACTTACATTGTAAAGTGAAACAACTTTCAAAGGCACTCTTTTAGCATGTAAACAAACGCAAACAAAGCTGATTCAGACAATATAGAATATCAGCAAACCCAGTACTATTTTTTTTTTAAATATATAAAAATGTGAACTTCCTGTTGATTTGACTATTTGAAGATCCGGATCGGCGGATCCAGTCCGGGTTTTCTTCCCAACAAAAATAGCAAAATCAACAGGAAGTTGGAACAGGAACCCAGTCCTGGGTTTGGTGATGTTCTATCTTGTCTGAATCAGCTTTGTTTGCATTCGTTTACATGTGTAAAGAGTGACTTTGAGAGCTGTTTCACCTTATACAATGTAAGTCAATAAGGAGGATATTTTGAATGATCAATCGATCTCAGTTGTGGGGGGCCTGTTTGTTGACATTGTGTATCTTAGTTGTGGGTTTGTTTACAAGTGTATCTTAGTTTTGGGGACGGACCGGGGGGCCTGTTTGTTTACATGTGTATCTTAGTATTGGGGACGGACGGGGGGCTGTTTGTTTACATGTGTATCTTAGTATTGGGGACGGACGGGGGGCTGTTTGTTTACATGTGTATCTTAGTATTGGGGACGGACGGGGGGCTGTTTGTTTACATGTGTATCTTAGTATTGGGGACGGACGGGGGGCTGTTTGTTTACATGTGTATCTTAGTTTTGGGGACGGACCGGGGGGCCTGTTTGTTTACATGTGTATCTTAGTTTTGGGGACGTTTGTTTACATGTCGGGGCAGGTGGGGGCTGGGTGCATGGTGCCTCTGGGCTGCTGGGTCAGGAGGCTGAGTGATCTATCCAAGAATGTGTCATCACGGCAGGGCCAGGGGGCTTCATGGGAAGGGCCCGCCAACCTGTCAAGACATGGTCATTAGTGGTCAGAGAAACCCACTATTAGCACTCCCTCATCAGGCCCAAGTTGGCACTTGGCAGCCCAGTGGGCACACTACACTGTGCGTAAGTGTGCGTGCGTGTGTGTGCGTGTGTGTGCGTGCGTGCGTGTGTGTGTGTGTGTGTGTGTGTGTGTGTGTGTGTGTGTGTGTGTGTGTGTGTGTGTGTGTGTGTGTGTGTGTGTGTGTGTGTGTGTGTGTGTGTGTGTGTGTGTGTGTGTGTGTGTGTGTGTGTGTGCGTGCGTGCGTGCGTGCGTGCGTGCGTGCGTGCGTGCGTGCGTGTGTGTATTTACATACATACATACTGTGTGTTATGAGGTGGGGAAGGTCATGGGCAACGTTTTGACATGTTTTATCCTTTCATATTGAACTTAAATCCTTAAATAAACCATTTGATTCTGTGTAAAAAAATACATTTAATATTTTATATTATTATTATTATTTTATATTTAATTATGTCATATATACTATATATAATACATTTTTAATATTGTTTTGACACAGAATCAAAGGTTGATAATTCACCAGGAGCCTGGATGGCTCGGTTCCAGGCTTAAAATAATTAATATACATTTTGTAAATCTCTATGGGAAACATGTATGGGCTTTCTATCTGTGGAACCACACTATGGCCGCCACTTGGGTGACTATGCCCTATATAGTCGCTTCTTTTTGGGCTTGTTTTCATAGACCTGGTTGCTTATTTTTCTCGCGAAATCTGGCAACACTGTCCAGCACTGACCACCTCACTCAGTCCTTTGTGGGGTCAGGGTGCTTATTTCCTTCTTTTTTTATATCCATATTACCAAGTGTGCTGGAAAATGTATACATAAGCCAGGAAGGAAATGTGTATTTTTCACCCCACTGGGCAATGTACACATTTACAGGTCAGTCTATATATACGTTGCCCACACATTTATCATGATATATCGTGACACATTTACTGTGGTGGTCAAGCCCCCCCCCCACCTAAAGACTGGTTTGGCGTGAGAACTCTTCAAGTAAAGTAAAGAGGTTTTTTTTCCTCGCCACCATTGCAAAAAGAAAGCTTACTCAGGGTGGGGGAGGGGCGGTGGATTAAAGTTCTCAGTTGCCACGACTGATTTTAGTCATTTTATTAGCAGCATGTCATGCACCGAAAATAGCCGATCTACAAGCTCACAACACGTCGCAGCGCGACGTACGTGTTGTGAGCTTGTAGATCGGCTATTTTCGGTCATTCTTTTTTTTTTTAAGAGGAAGAGTATTTGAAGTAGGGTCGAACTAGCAATAGAACACGTGTTTAAAAGCACCATCCATAAGCACAGGTCTCAGATATTTCAGAAAAGCAAAGGTTAAAGGGATAGTTCAGATTTTTTTTTCCTATTGATTAGTCACCCCATGGAGACTTGAATTCATGGATATTTCTTTTTATTATTTTGTCGCATTCCTAAGCCAATAATTTGATGACCGGCTGCGGTTCTGGTAGGAGACACAAAGAGTCTCCTTTGTGTCTCCTACCGGAACAAAAGCAAAAAAATATCCATGAATTCAAGTCTCCATGGGGTGACTAATTGATAGGAAAAAAAAATTGTGTGAATTTCTTCACCTGGTTGGCTGTATGTAGAACAGCAAGTTTTAGAATGATCATACTTTGACATACTGTGTTTATTGTTTAAAGACGGGGTTCCGTGATTTTCAGTGATTTGTTCCCCCCCTTAAACATATTCATCAGGTATTATGGTTATACTAGGAGGAAGATTTTTTTCAAAAAAGTGTACAGAAAGTGGAAAATCTATCAACTATCTATCAACCTCATAGACACATGAAAAACAGAAAAAGTGCAAAACCATGGCACCACCTCTTTAAGAAACTGGCCCCTTTCTTGCAAATCACAGATTGGGGGACTTGGCCTCACAAAATGAGATTATCTTTTTGCTTTATATTCCATGGGGACAACGCTCTAAGCTCTTAACTTTGCAAAGTGTCTTGAGTCAACTTGTCGTGACTCGGCAGTCAGTCAGCACCTCTATATAAAATGGAATTGAATTGAAATAATATATGTGTGCTGCCTGCTAGGCTAGCTTTGCCTTCGTTGGGCTTCTCTCCAGCCCTTGTGCAGGAAGCTTTGTTGTCATTGTGTTTGTTTGTGTGTTTGTTGTTTGGCTGAAAGGACCACAGTGTTGTCTAGCAGCAGCGTTATACATGGAGGAGGCCTAGAGGAGGAGGAGGAGGAGGAGGAGGAGGAGGAGGCGACAGGGAATGGAAAATCCCCACAGCCTTTTAGTATAGCAGAGACTTTGGACTCTAGACTGCAGAGTCTGACCAACCACTTGAACTCTGTTCATATTTATGCTCAGTCAGGAGCAAGCAGTCTGGAGAGAGGAGAGATCTATGACTTAATCCATTTAGACCTGGAAAGCATTTGTGTCATTTTTACATTTCTTTGGATCGTCAAAAATAGCAGATCTACAAGCTCATAGCGCGGCAAGAAAAAAAAACGTATTTTAAAAGAAAAACATTTTTGCAAATCTTTTAATACATAATTTTTAAAGCTAACATTTTAACTCAAATCTTTGCTTCTGGGGGGTCCCTGGAACAAAACATTTTGAGATGGGGGTCCGTGGCCAAATACATTATCTAAAAATGTTTTCTAAATCCTAACAGTATGTTGCTAGATCAGTGGTGCTCTTACTTTTCCATGTCAAAGACCCCCCAAAATGATATGTATTTGGCCGCGGACCCCCTTCTCAAAATATGTTGTTCCAGGGACCCCCCCAGAAGCACAGATTGGAGTTAAAAACGTTCGCTTTAAAACATAGATATATATATATATATTCAAAGATTTGCAGATATTTTCCAGAATTTTTCAAAAAATAGAAGATCTACGAGCTTGTCGATCTGCTATTTTTGAATAGCCTAAAGAAACCTTAAAATGACACAGATGTGTTCCCGGTCTTAACGGGTTAAAACTGCTCCCGGGATGAATTTATGAATGAAATGTGTTTTTGGAGTTTAAAATTAGAATGGTAGCTGTCATCATCATTTCCCGAAAATACTTTTGGCTGTAAGTTATACCTTCTGGCTGCTGGGTCAAATCCTCATTCAGAAGTAATTCCTAAAATGGGGGAAAAATGTGAAAAGGCAACAAGTTTCCCCCATCTCATGTTTTCATCATCACCTAAGCCCCTCCCTGTGAAGTAACTAAGTGCACTTACGCTCTCAAGTACTCTACTTGAGTACACTTTTGAGGTATACTCTTACAGTACTCTACTTGAGTACACTTTTGAGGTATACTCTTAATTTACTTGATGATTTCCTTATTTTTGATTTGATTGATGATTTAAATTATTTGAAGACTTTAGTTACACGTTATGGCATTCGGGTAATTGGTAAAAATGCAATTTATTTGCACAATAAGCCGGCTATTTTTGTTTCCGCAAGGCCGAAGGCACACATTTTTCACACCGGTCTGTTATAGCGCCACCAGGAAGCCGTTTTTTTGCTGAACACATCTTCTGACAGTACTCCTATAAATGTTGTCCAAACATCACGCAAATCGGTACTATAGTCATGTGATCAAGACAGATCTGTTGGATTTTCCATCCTGATTGGTTAAGATTGGCATCCAAGGTGTGCAGGAGTGGACCTGTTTTGTGTAGAAAATGCCTCAGATCATGAATGCAGCGTCCGATTGCCGTGAACCTTCGTCCGCACATCCGCACTAAGGGCCAAGGAAGAAATGAGCAAGAAAGCTGAGTACTTGTTCCACCACAGTGTGCCACTGCCACACGTGGCCATGATGCCACACACACGTGGCCATGCCACACACATGTGGGCGTGGCCATGATGCCACCCGGAAAACAAGCCCAAAAGAAGCGACGACGGGCCACATGAGCACTTTAAACATACTGTTTGGATCAGCTATTTGAAAATAGACGATCTACAAGCTCACAGCGCGTGGCGAGAGCTTGTAGATCGTCTATTTTCAAATAAAATCTTGGGGGGAAATTAAAATAAGCAAATCTGGCAACACTGGATGCCACAGCCACACACACGTGGCCATGATGCCACACACACATGGCCTTGCCACCACACACGTGGCTGTGGTGCCACCGGTTCAGACCAGGGGGGTCAGTCAGGGCTTGGTTCACGTGACAGCGCTCACACCAAGCTCCATCCAGCTCAGCCAAAGTGTTTAGAAGGGGGGGGGGGGGTAGGGGGGGACGGAGGCCGATTTGTGTGATTCCACAAACAATGGCCTTACTTCTCCCGTCACCTCATGCCACCTCCTCGACCCAGAGCCATGTGACCTGCCCGGCCCGGCCCGCTACGTGGAACGGATTAACCCTTTAAGACCTGGAACTGTGTCATTTTTAGATTTGAGCTAAAAAAGCATTATTTTACACTTTGGGCTATTCAAAAATAGCAGATCTACAAGCTCGTAGCGCGGCACCGAGTGCCGCGCTACGAGCTTGTAGATCTGCTATTTTTGAAAAATCGTGAAAATGTGTGAAAATCTTTGAATATATATATATTTTAAAGCAAACATTTTTAACTCAAATCTTTGCTTCTGGGGGTCCCTGGAACAACATATTTTGAGATGGTGGTCCGCGGCCAAATACATATCATTTTGGGGGTCCTTGGCATGAAAAAGTTTGAGAACCACTGACAGCAACATGTTTTTTTTTTTCAAAAAGCTGTTAGGATTTAGAAGACATTTTGTAGAATCGGCTTCAGGTCTTAAAGGATTAAAGACGTGTTGCAAAGCGGTCGTTTCTTGTGCAAGAAGTGAAATCCGCCGTGTCCCCCCCCCCCCCCCCCCCCCTCTAAACACCAACCCTCAATCTTGTTTTGATTGATGCTTTAAGGGGAAAAAACGAAACAGGCTTTGTGTTCCGCTACCAAAATGGACTCTTTTATGCGGCTTTGAAGAAAGCCATTAGTTTTACAAGTCCTTTATCCCCCCCCCATAGAGTGTGTGTGTGTGTGTGTGTGTGTGTGTGTGTGTGTGTGTGTGTGTGTGTGTGTGTGTGTGTGTGTGTGTGTGTGTGTGCGTGTGCGTGTGTGCGCGCGCGCGTGCGTGCGTAGTGGAGGAAAATGTATAAAAAACATCTTTTGAAAAATAGCAAATCTACAAGCTCACAACGCCTTTGCATCGTGAGTCGCGACGCGTTGTGTGAGCTTGTAGATCTGCTATTTTCATATAGCCTAAGTACCGGATATTGGGGTGCTGCAGTGGTTAATGCATGTTTTCAAAATCTACAAAGTAACTAGTAACTCAAGATTTGAAATAATTGTAGTGGAGTAAAAAGTATAATATTTGTCTGTGAGATGTAGTGGAGTAGAAGTAAAAGTATAGAAATAATAATAATGAAAGTAAAAATACCTTAAAATTGTACTTAAGTACAGTACTTGAGTAAATATACTTGGTTACTTTCCACCACTGGCGCTGCGCTGTGCCCTGGCCAGTTGTGTTGAGTCAGACAGGCCTTAGTTATGGAAGAAGTGAAGTCTTGTCCTGGATTCATTCCGGTGACGTTTCTAGTGACGTCTGCAGCCCAAGAAAGTCCAGAAAGCACGGAACCGTCCTCTTAAGGTTCTCCGTAAAGGAAAAGACAAGTCAAAACTCCTCCAGCCTGGCTTTATATGTCCATCTGGCGCCCGTCCTTAAAGAGAGAGAGGGCATACGTGCTGGAAAGAAGATGATGGAGACACCAGGCAGTTATTATTATTATTGCTCCGTTTTCTCCATGATCTCCACTTATCATCTGATCTGGAACTATGAGCTACCAGAGCCAAGAACAATGGAATATGAACCGTTGATCCACCGTTGAACTAGATGTTGTGAGAGAACTTTTTTCTTTATGACCAGCGGAACTCAATTGAGTCTCTTAACTGACTATGTCCTTCTGTCATCAAATTATTGGCTCAGGAATGCGACAAAAACTGAAAAATCTCTTCATGGGGTGTGTAATTGATAGAGAATAAGTCATATTTTTTTTGTGAACTACTCCTTTAAAATATTGTATTGGGGGGGTGGGTGCTTCTAACCTGGCTTTCTCACGCTGGAGGAATGTTGAATAAAAGAGCTTAGAGTTTTATTCACATTAATGCTGCCTTTTCCACCGACCGAACGCACTCCTGCCAAGCTAGCGCTAGAATGAGGCCTTGTGACGACGCTCTGTCCACAGGAAGTGGACGTCTCTCTCTCTCTTGCTCTCGTGCTCGCTCGCTCTCTCTCTATTTATCTCTCGCGCTCTCTCTCTCTCTCTTAGTTGTTCAATGTCGGGACCAAGTCCAAATGAACCCTTATTGATTGATTTATTGATTGATTGATTTGTTGAGTTCTTTATTGACAAATCAACAATGTACAATTGATTACAAAACAAAGGATTAACACAAGAAAGCTCAAGAGCTTTATTTCCGTCAAACTGCGTGGGTCGTTGAAATGAATGAAGGTTCAGAATCACTGTATTAGGTCTGTTGTTTACTATGCGTCTTAGTTCTCTCTCTCTCTCTCTCTCTCTCTCTCTTGCTCTCTGTCTTTAACGTTTTCCTCCTCTTCTGTCTCCTCCTGTCTGTTGCATTGTTCCTCAGTTCAGCGCGCATTAGCCTCCCTGTGATATTCCTCTTCTTTAAATGGGTCAACAGATGTCGGAAAAGGAAAGATGGAATGAATGGTTCAGGGGAGAACGGAGGGCGGAGGAGGAGGGAAGGAGGAGGGAGGAGGAGAGGAGAACCTTTTTTAGATTTTCCACATGCATGCAGGGAAACAAACGTCCCCCTCGGAGGAGAGAGAAAGAGAGACTTTTCACTTTCACCATTTGTTATTCCCTGCATCTCGCTGGGTTTTTGTTTACGTTTAGGCTTAAGTGTCATTTCAGACAGAAAGGACTTTGTGGAATTGTTTAGCCGCTTAAAGGGACAGTTCACCCAAAAAAATGACTTATTTTCTATCAATTACACACCCTATATGAAGCCAATAATTTGATGACTGGCGTGTAGTCTCCAGTAGGAAGCTGCTATCCGGGACTTAAATAAAAGGTTATTTTAATCAATCTTTATGGTAGAGTATGTTAACTCACTGAGTGCCAGGATTGCCAGAATTATTTCAGAATTGATTCTGAAAAGTGCCAGAGTTTTTTTCACAGAAAACAAAAAGTGCTTAGGAAGCGAGATACAGCCTTTTTCAGTTCTAAGTTAAACAAGGAGTGGATGGAGCTGCACATCTTCAGATGATGATATCTTGGGTTCTGAACATGTTTTTCAAAAAACATTTTTTTCTTTTTCCCCCACTATTTTTTTCAAAAACACGTCAAACACGTTAATGGCACCCAGCGCCATAGTGGTAAAAACACGTGAAATACGTTAATGGCACTCAGTGAGTTAACAAGATAACTAGTGTATCTGCAGTGGTTGGATCTGGTCTCCCTACTCTTCCATTGAGAAATATAGTCTCTGTTTATAACGAAAATACAAAGTTGCAACGTGTTGTGAGCTTGTCGACTTTTGGGAATCGTTGTTGTATGTCACAATGTCGCTGAGCTGTTTTTGGGGCCTCCCTCTCTGGCTGTGGGCCGTTGCAGGACAGGCCTGTGTTTGTGTTGTTGTGAAAACTGCACTTAACCAATTTAAACCGAGAACGCGTCTGTATAACCACTTAAACCATTATTTTATGCTTTGGCTATTCAAAAATAGCAGATCTACAAGCTCATAGCGCTGCACCGAGTGCCGTGGTATGAGCGCGGCGTGAAAATGTGTGCAAATCTTTGAATATATATATTTTAAAACAGTGCCGGCCGCTGCTATAAGCAATATAAGCCAGTGGTTCTCAAACTTTTTCATGTCAAGGACCCCCTAATTGACACTTATTACCCCGCGGACCCCCATTTGAAAAGATAAGCCAGGGACCCCCATAAGAGAAGGTTTTTACGACTCTCTAGCAGTGATTCTCAACCATTTTAATTTCAAGGACCCCCAGTTTGACATGCATTAGGCTACGGACCCCCATTTAATGGCATTTATACCTCTGGGACCCCAATTTATATTGTAAAACCAATGTTAATTTAACTCTGAGAGGGTCCATTTGGTTCCATTTGTACACTCAGAGTTACAGACCCATAAGGGTCCATTTGGTTCCTGTCCATCATCTAGCTGGGGACCCCCTGGGGACCCCCTGGACCCCACTTTGAGAACCAATGATATAAGCGGTCGCTTAGGGCCACAACCACTAGGGGACAAAAAAAATAAAAAATACTGATCAGTACTTATTATTTTTTTAATTTTTACTTACATATTGTAATTATGTCATGTATCTCCTATCCAACAACTAGCGTTATTATTTTAGTATGCAACAAGAAATGACATAATGATTTTATAATGGGGGTGTTTGGGGGGGGGGGGGGGGGCACCCCAAAAAAATCTTGCTTAGGGCCACGAAAATCCTAGGGCCGGCCCTGTTTTAAAAGCAAACATGTGTAACTCACATCTTTAATCAAAGACAGAAGAACAGCAGAATCATCCCACTGTCTGTCTGCCTGTCTGCCATCCTTCAGACAAACACAGTAAACAGTTAATACTACCCAGTGGCTGGGAGTGTATATCTGAAACCCAGACGTTACAAGTGTTGCTACAAATAGGACGCCGTGCTCTCTCTGCGCCTGAACACATAAACAATTATTTCATGCTAATATTGTGGCTACAGCAGAACAGGGCTATCTTGGTAAACAGTCTCTCTCTCTCTGTCATAAACAACTCGCCAAACGCTGTTGCTCTCAGCAGCACATATATCTGTGGTGGACATTCACTAAGTACATTTACTCAAGTACTGCACTTAACTCTTAAACTGCCAGGGCTTTTTCAAAAGTACTCAAAAACTGCCAGCAGTTTACATGGTAAAACATAGGAAAATGTGTATTTATTTCTCTGTTTATTTTTTAACATTGAAGTGAATGGAGAAATGGAAAAAAATGGAAAAAAGTCAGCTTTGCGCAGGAAACCGGGTTCAAATCCGGAGTAGAAGAGGACAGTTACATATAGTGCTGCTTTTAGTAAGATCATTAATGGACTTTTGCTTGTGTAACGCAGTATTTTTTGTACACACATTCTGCGTAGCTCTTCTTCCACCACACTGGTCATAAATAAACAGGCCAAAGCCTCTCAGCACATTTCTTATACCTTGCAGAATTTATCTGCTACCTTGCAGGTTGGTATACGATGACTCCATTATCCCCTTGAGACCGGGGAACGCATCTGTGTCATTTTAGATGTTTTCTTTGGCTATTCAAAAAATAGCAGATCTACAAGCTCATAGCGTGGCACTCAGCTTGTAGATCTGCTATTTTTTATTTATTTGAATATATATGTTTTAAAGCGAACATTTTTAACTCAAATCTTTTAACAGTTAAAAAAAAACTTATGTTGCTTTAATATCAGTGGTTCTCAAACTTTTTCATGTCAAGGACCCCCAACATTAAATGTATTTGGCCGCGGACCCCCCATCTGAAAATATTTTGTTCCTGGGGGCCCCCAGAAGCAAAGGTTTGAGTTACAAATGCTCGCTTAAAAAAAAAAAATGTATCCCGATTTACACACATTTTCACGATTATTCAAAAATAGCAGATCTACAAGCTCATAGCGCGGCACTCGGTGCCGCGCTATGAGCTTGTAGATCTGCTATTTTTTGAGTAGCCAAAGTATAAAATAATTTAGTTTAAAGTGGTTACACAGATGCGTTCATGCCCGGTTTGAATGGGTTATGAGGTCTAGTGATTTAATGATAGAACATTCAATGGAGGGGTCTGGCAGGAATTTATTTGCCCGACAGTGGAGCCAGAGCTGTTGAAATGGACTGGGACGGCGGGGAGCGATAAGTAAGTGGAGGATTTAGCAGTTTGGGCAACAGACCAGTGCTGGAAGAAGTGCTTCTTCTTTTTTTTTTTACTTCAGTATTTTGTTGCAATACCACAGTGTAGAAATACTCTGTCACGAGTAAAAATGGCTGTATTGCATTTTTACAAAAACATTGGAATTAGGAGTAACAAAGTGACACGTATAAAATATGGCGTGTGGCAGGTTTGGTAAACGGGAATAATTACGTTTATTACGTCAGTGGCAGTGAATGAGTTAAAGGGGTTCTAGGCAACTTCAGAGATCAAAAAAAGAAAAAAAAAGTTGTCAAATAGTTAGTACCGTTGACTTGACAACCCCTTCAGCCAATCAGCAGTTCGTTCCCCTTCAGCCAATCAGCAGCTCATTTTCTCCACCACCAGCCAATATGCCGCAAGGGGACTTTTGAAGTGGCTATCCCCGAAAATAGGTTGCTTTATTTGGATACATACGTGTCACTGCCCGCCCCTGCCGGTTCTCTGATTTTTTTAATTTTAAATAGGCTCTGTCATGATTAATTGACCACATATATGAAGTCTGTATGAAATCTGCACACAGTGGGGGTTCCATTGTCTTTTAAATAGCTATTAACATTTCAATTGCACTCTGCTCAGTCAGTGAGCTCACATATATGTTGTTGTACTGTAGGCAGGCAGAAACATTATAAAATAGGCTAACTTGTAATGGTAACTGCAGATTCTGTATGCAAAATCTTTATAAAAAAAAGCGTACATAACAGCGCGATCTGTAGCATTACATTAAAGATGCACTGCAGTGACATTTTCGGTCATTTTATTTTGAAGGTTCAGTCTGAAACGTCGGCTCAACCGACTCTAAACCAATCAGAAGGTCCCATCCCTTCAGGCTATGGGACGTTGGATCTCAATCACTTCAGCCGTGCGCAACACGGCTAGTGTTTGTTTACAAGTGAGAGAGAGACGGCCAGTGTAGCACGTTTGCTACTACCTGGCTTATTTCTAACCTATAATGTTTTCAGATACATATTTTAGTGTGCAGATGAAGTTTAAAATGAGTAATACACTCATCTTCAATGAGATTAAAAACGGAGTAGCTCTGTAATTAAAATCAGCTGTGTTTGAAGAACGTGCAGCTATGGGAATCAAACAGGTGCATGTAATCAAGATTCATTTATATTCATGAAGGCTGCGTTATGTCATCACGCAGCACGTTTTCGTTTACAGGAAGTAATTAAGATTGGCTTTTTATGGACTTTAGATATAAAAATACACAAAAATGGGTTTTTGTGTCTTTTTTTTTGGCATCTATTGTTAGGTATGCCCATAAGATGACCACGGATATGCTCTTAAAGTGTGAAAAACATATTTTTCATTTCACTACAACTTTAAACTCTTGAGGGAAACATGGATAGCCTATATGAATCGCTGAAGCCACTGTCTAATTACGTGACTATCTCCATTGTCCAAAAACACATGGATATCTCTTGACAAACCAATATTATCATTATTCATAATAATAATATTCACATTATTGCCTGAGCCAGCGTAAAGCGTCTCCTTCTATCAGCTGTCCACGTTGCTGACAAAAGCGTCTCCTCTCCTCCCATGTCAGCGCAACAAGTGAACATATCGGTATGTTCCACAAATGTGCTCATTCCTGCTCTACTCGCTACGCGCTAAATATCTGATCTGCAAACAAAAAAACAGTCGCTGCCTGACGCGCCCTCTGCTTGTAGATCAGATCTGTTGGCGCAGCATTAGTTACATGCAGGCAGCGTTGCCAAACGTGTTTGCGAGAGAAATAAGCAGCCAGGTATATGAACATTTTACTGCATGCGGTGTGTTTGTCTGAGTGTGTGTGTGTGAGAGAGAGAGAGAGAGAGAGAGAGAGAGAGAGAGAGAGAGAGAGAGAGAGAGAGAGAGAGAGAGAGAGAGAGAGAGAGAGAGAGAGAGAGTTGTTTAGCCGCTTAAAGGGATAGTTCACAGAGAGTTTCTCATCTCCAAGGCCTTCTCGTATGTTGTGCTTCTTCTGTGTGAGTATAATTCTCTGTTCCACCATGCAGTCTCCTCTCCTTCATACAACCAGTGGAGAGTAACTAAGTACATTTACTTAAGTACTGTACTTAACTACAATTTTGAGATATTTGTACTTTACTTGAGTATTTCCAATATCCAATACTTTTACTTCTACTCCACTACATCTCAGAGGCAAACATTGCACTTTTACTCCACGACAATTATTTGAAAACTTTAGTCGCTAGTTACTTTTTAGATACAAATTATGATATCATAAAACATACATTAACCACTTCAGCCCTATTTTATACCTATAGGCTATTTGAAAATAGCCGATCTACAAGCTCACAACGCGTTGCATCGCAACGCGTTGTGACGCGTTGTGAGCTTGTAGATCTGCTATTTTCAAACATTTGAGTACTTTTACTTTTCGTACTTTAAGTATATTTTGATGCCAATACCTTTGTACTTTTACTCACGCAACATTTTGCATTCCGGACTTTTATTTGTAACAGAGTACTTACTACATTGCAGTATTGATACTTTTACTTATAAGTAAAACATTTGAGTACTTTTTCCACGACCACTGCATACAACCACAACATGTTGGTGTCCCTGCTGTTGATGTATAACCCATTAAGACCTGAAGAAGCATCTCTGTCATCTTTTAGATTTCTTTAGCTATTTTTTTTTTTTAATCATGGATTTTTTTAAAGCAATTTTTAAAGCAAACATTTTTTAACTCAAATCTCTGCTTCTGGGCATTCTACAAATGTCCTCTAAATCCTAACAAAAATCCTAAGAAAAAACGTATGTTGCTATAATATCAGTGGTTTTCAAACTTTTTCATGTCAAGGACCCAAAATTATATATTTGACCACGGACCCCCATCTCAAAATATGTTGTTCCAGGGACCCCCCAGAAGCAAAGATTTGAGTAAAAAAAAAAATCGCTTTAAAAATATATCTATTCAAAGATTTGCACACATTTTCAAGATTTTTCAAAAATAGCAGATCTACAAGCTCATAGCGCGGCACTCGGTGCCGCGCTATGAGCTTGTAGATCTGCTATTTTTTGTATAGCCAAAGAAATCTAAAACTGACACAGATGCGTTCCAGGTCTTAAAGGGATAATGAACCCAGAGTGCTTTTTGGAAGGAGTAGAGGATGAAGAAGTAGACGTTTGAGAAGAAGGTAGTGATTTGGCCGGTCGTCCCGAGGTCTTGGATAATAGTGTGTTTGTAAGTGGGACTAAAGTTTTCTCTGGCTTGCCATCCCCCCCACCATGCTGCTGCCACAACACTGGAGGACTGCCATCATAGTGCTGCTGCTTGTGTGTGGAAGCTCTTTGGCCAGGAGCTGAGGAACACACACATGAAACACCATGATGGATGAGACCAGAAGAAGGGAACTGAACAGAACAATCTGGAGAGACAGAGAGAGAGAGAGAGAGAGAGAGAGAGAGAGAGAGAGAGAGAGAGAGAGAGAAAGCAAAAGATTAGCTTAATCCACTAAGACTGGGAACGCATCTGTGTCATTTTAACCCATTGAGACCTGAAGCCGATTCTACATCTACGTCTCCTAAATCTCAACAGTTTTCTGAAAAACTTATGTTTCTATATCAGTGGTGCTCAATCTTTTTCATGTCAAGGACCCCCAAAATTATATGTATTTGGCCGCGGACCCCCATCAAAATATTTTGTTCCAAGGACCCCCCAGAAGCAAAGATTTGAGTAAAAAATGTTCGCTGTAAAAGTATATATATATTCAAAGATTTGCACACATTTTCACGATTTTTCAAAAATAGCAGATCTACAAGCTCGTAGCGCGGCACTCGGTGCCGCGCTATGAGCTTGTATATCTGCTATTTTTGAATAGCCCAAAGTGTAAAATAATGCTTTTTAGCTCAAATCTGCTATTTATTTATTTTTTAAATCGTGACAATGTATGCAAAACTTATAATATATTTTTGTTTGTTTGAGCTTCTGGAGAAATAAACGTATGTCGCTATAATCAGTGGTTCTCAAACTTTTTCATGTCAAGGGCCCTCAAAATGATATGTATTTGAGCACGGACCCCCATCTCAAAATGTGTTGTTCCAGGGACCCCCCCAGAAGCAAAGATTTGAGTAAAAAAATTATCGCTTTAAAAATATATATGTATATTCAAAGATGTGCACACGTTTTCACGATTTTTCAAATAAATAGCAGATATACAAGCTCATTATATGGCGCGGCACTCGGTGCCGCGCTATGAGCTTGTATATCTGCTATTTTTGAATAGCCCAAATAAATCTAAAAATGACACCTGACGCGTTCCCGGTCTTGATGGGTTAAGAAACGGTGAGGGGAGAAAAAAAAACTAAACGTTGGGTTTCTTTCAGTATAAATGGCTTCATTAGGATGAGGACCTCTTCATTAGGTGTTGATGGCGTTGATGTTGAACATATTGAAGATTTAAAGGGCTTGAGAGACAGTAACGTACAACACACAACCTCCCATGATTATGCAAGAAGTGCAAAATAAAGTACCCTACAAGACGTAGAACGGCCACTTGGGGGACTTGGGTAGCCTGGTTCCAGACGAATCTGCCTTTGCAAAATTGCATGCACTTTAGCCCTCGGCAGATTAGGTCTGGCCCCCCTCCATAGAGATTTAAATTCTCTCCCTCCGCAGTTGTGCGGAGCCAACCAGGGCCCAGTATCCAAATGTGGGCGGGCTTATCACCTTATTTGGAGCAATGACGTTCAAGGAAGCACTGCTCTGATTGGTTTAGGTCTAACCAATAGAGTCCGTTTGGATCTTTTTGTAACCGCCCCTTGGAAGAAAATCTACCGTTGATAGGGACCAGACTAATATCCACGCAGTGTGTCGTGTGATATTGTCTGGCTACGCGAGGCTAGGACTTGGGAGATCTTGATCAAGACGCTGAACCCCCCCCCCTAACTGTTCCCATGGGGGGTGTGTGTGTGTGTGTGTGTGTGTGTGTGTGTGAGAGCCAGTCGTCACTGCAAAATAAAAGTTAAAGGCTTTTATTTTCGCAATAATGACCAACCCACTGAACATGATCCCTCGTGTTAATGTATCAATGTGTAACGCTGAGAGGAACGTAGTTGTTATAGTTTAGTATCAGACGAGATGAGAGTCATTAATTCAGCGTACCATGAAGTAGCTTCAGAATATGAATAAACATGTAGTACACTAAAATAATACGAGTGTTGTGGAACCTATCGTCTCTGTCTGGGGTGGTAAAACCTCATTATGTTCAAAGCTGTTACTTTTCACCATTCTAATTCAAAAACAGCAAAAAGTATAGCAGATCTACAAGCTCGAAACGGCGTTGCTTCTCGCCACGCTGTGAGCTTGTAGATCTGCTACTTTTGATGCTTTTGTGTGACGTTGTAGCAGTGGTGTAAAGTACATTTACTCAAGTACTGTACTTACGTACACTTTTGAATATTTTTTTACTGTACTGGAGTATTTCCAATTTTCAGTACTTTTACTTCTACTCCACTACATCTCAGAGGCAAATATTGTACTTTTACTCCAACTACCTACTAATTATTTAAAAACTTTAGTTTCTAGTTATTTTGTAGATTTTGATTATTATTACAAAACATACATTAACCACTTCAGCCCTATATACATTTAAACCATTTGAAAATAGCAGATCTACAAGCTCACAATGCGTTGCATCACGACACATTGTGAGCTTGTAGATCTGCTATTTTCAAAAGATTTTCATACATTATTACATTTGAAAACTTATGACATGGGACATTCTGCATGATGTGTTGTGTTGTGTTGTGTTGTGTTGTGTTGTGTTGTGTAACTGTCACTATGGGCACAGTTAAATCAAGCGACAGCTGTGATGATGAGGAAGTTGTCGAGATTATGGCTTGATCCTGGTCTTAAATGGACCGGTACTGTACGGCACGGTACCACCAATCCATCTGCACCCCAGAGGGAACGCATGTGTGTTGAAAACAGATGTTTGCCTCTGCGTGGGCGAGGAGGACGAGGTCAGACGCGGGTCGTATCGCTTCATAGCTCTTATAGTCCTCCATGGCGCTGCAAAAAAAACAAACCCTGAGATTCAGTTTAACCCATTCAATCCCATTCAAACGCATCTGTGTCTGTTTAAGATTTCTTTAGGCTATTGAAAAATAGCAGATCTACAAGCTCATGAGTGCCGCGCTATGAGCTTGTAGATCTGCTATTGTTTAAAAAATCGTGAAAATGTGTTCAAATCTTTGAATATATATATATATTTTTTAAACGAACATTTTTAACTCAAATCTTTACTTCTGGGAGGTTGGGGGTCCGCGGCCAAATAAATATAATTTTGGGGGGTCCTTGACATTAAAAAACTATGAGAACCACTGATTATAGCAACATAATGTTTTTCAAAAAACTGTTAGGATGTAGAAGACATTTGTAGAATCCCCCAGAAGCAAAGCTTTGAGTTACAAATGTTAGCTTTAAAAAATATATATATTCAAAGATTTGCACACATTTTCCAGGATTTTTCAGCTAAATTTACAGATATACAAGCTCGTAGTAGCGCTATGAGCTTGTATATCTGCTAGCTTTTTTTAATAGCCAAAGAAATCTAAAAAATGACACAGATGCGTTCCCGGTCTCACTGGGTTAACTCTCTGAGACGTAACATTTCCACAGAGTCACTGTGTCAGACCGCTGCTCTTGACAGAAGGAAGGCAGCTGGCAGGCTAACGTCCACTTGAGGGTTTATTGTCTCAGAATAGCAGGAAGCTGCAGCGATAGCATACTGTAAACGGAGGTTGTGCTAACCATGCTAATTGATGGTTGATCTGGTGGTACAGCGTAGAGCACTGATGTGCTTCTCAAATGTATTAGACCAAGGATTGCCAAACTTTTCAGGCCGCGACCCCCCCAAAATAATCATATTTGAACTGATTATTTTGAACTGAGGACCCCCCAAAATAATCATAATTCAACTGGAGACCCCCCAAAATAATCATATTTCAACTGATTATTTTGAACTGGGGACCCCCCAAAATAATCATAATTCAACTGGAGACCCCCCAAAATAATCATATTTCAACTGATTATTTTGAACTGGGGACCCCCCAAAATAATCATATTTCAACTGGAGACCCCCCAAAATAATCATATTTCAACTGGGGACCCAGCACCCTGACAAGCTCTTCTTTGACAAGCACTTTTGTACACAATTGTAGGAGTTGAGGCATTACATCTAGTTTGTCTTGGTTCCACAGATAAATATTGTGAAAATAGCCAAACTATACACTTGTTGTGAGCTTGTAGATCGGCTATTTTTTACAATGTTTGCCTCTTTCTTACGTAATATTTGACAATTTGGCCAATTTTGGTATTAAAAAGGTATTAAAAGTAATTACATTGTAGCTTTTTAAATGTGCAGATACCCTGTATACACGTATACTGTATGTATAAGTGTACGCCCGGGTGTCCCGACTCCAAGTTTTGGAACTACCGTGATATGTATACCTACAGTGTGGGAATGGGTTATATCAATTTGGGTGTCCTCTCTCGACACGAAAAAAGGTTGAGACCCGACTGCTGTTGACACAGACAGTGGGGAGTTGAGCAGCAGAATTAGGACACAATAGAGTACAGAAGTCCTGACGTCACTAGACGTCATAGTTCATCCCCTGGGTCGTGGAAGTAATTTTTCTATGGAGAATAACATTGGGTCATCTTAGAATCGTTTCATATAAGAATCGTGGTCCAAAAATAAACAAACTGTCTCGGCTATTTTGTCAGGGAGGAGGTTCTGTATCGTTTATGATAGTCACTCACTCATTTTTGATACAGTCTTTTACTGGCGAAAGTTTTACTAATTTGGCTGAAGTGACATTATCGTTTTCT
This sequence comes from Gymnoscopelus microlampas, assembly GCF_963454915.1. Classification (NCBI taxonomy): domain Eukaryota; kingdom Metazoa; phylum Chordata; class Actinopteri; order Myctophiformes; family Myctophidae; genus Gymnoscopelus; species Gymnoscopelus microlampas. Next base: position 3,340 of record NW_028155611.1, on the reverse strand, counting down.
CACCGTCAGTTGATGCTTCATATCCATAAGAGTCAAACCGCAGGGATCATTTGTTTATTTTTGGAACGCAGTTCTTATTTGACGCGATATTAAACACGTCTATGTGGGAATTCAGAATGTGGGGAAAAAAACGCGACCCAGGTAGGATGCGTAAATTACATCAGACTTCAAAAACTTGGTATATTGTATACATACACACCAACAGCAAATTGTTTTTATTATGCTTTGACACTTGCTTTGGCAAAACATATGTTTTCTCATGCCAATATAGCTCCTTTGATATTGAATTGAATTAAATTGAATTGAATTGAATTGAATTGTAATGTTTGGTGTTTATTTGTGTCCTCCAGGTCCACACAGCCGTGTGTCACGATGTCCACCCAACGAGTACCAGTGTGGAGGCACAGATCTGTGCATCCCCATGAGCAAGCTGTGCAACGGGGAGCCAGACTGCACCGACGGCTGGGATGAGGGGCCACACTGCAGAGGTACCACTGACTAATAATCTCCATCTGGCATTTTATCCCATTAAGACCTGGGACGCATCTGTGTCACTTTTTGATTTGAGCTGAAAAAACATTATTTTACACTTTTGGCTATTCAAAAATAGCAGATATACAAGCTCGTAGCGCGGCACCAAGTGCCGCGCTACGAGCTTGCAGATCTTCTATTTTTGAAAAATCGAGAAAATGTGTGCAAATTAATATATTTATATTATTTTAAAGCGAACATTTTTAACTAAAATCTTTGCTTCTGGGGGGTCCCTGGAACAAAATATTTTGAGATGGGGGTCCGCGACAAAATACATATAATTTTGGGGGTCCTTGACTTGAAAAAGTTTGAGCACCACTGATATAGAAACATACGTTTTTCAGAAAACTTTTAGGATTTAGTAGTTAGTATTACATTACATTAGTAAGAATCGGCCTCAGGTCCTAATGGGTTAAGACCTGATTCTGCAAATATTGTTGTAACAAAATATAAAATAATATTGTATGTAGGATTTTGCGTAGGCATGATGTGTGGGAGGTGGATACTTTGTGAGTCATTGTGTTCTGTTGTTTTTCTGCACTGTAACGTTGATAGCACGCAGCTTTGATAGCTCTGGAGTTTTTTGTTTTTGTTTTGGTGTATAGTGTAAGATAGATCGAACCAATTTGAATAACTAGAGGTTTGGGCCGCTTCGCGGCCCTCACATCTAGGCCCGATCATATCACAGTCCATCACAGTGCATATTTGGCAGTGGTAGCTGCATTGGAAAGTCCTTATGGTTATGACTGATCATGGTAATCGACTAATCGAATAAAAAGATACTGCGGCCGGAAAGAAGGAAAGATGCTGTGGCTAAAATGTTAAGATGTAGTAGGAAATGTAGTTTTATATTAACCGTACATTATGTAAGTACATTGAAGGCGGGGAAAGAAGCCTATATCATAGCCAGAGCTCTGATCAACTGTCTGTGGCAAGTTTCGAGGCAAATGGAGTGATCGTGTGTTGAGCAACCCCGGACATATACCCCAGACATATTTTGGAGGTCATTTCAATTAAAGTAGTAGGATAGGACAGGGGTCTTCAACGTTTTTAGGCCAAGGACCCCCTAGCTGAGAGAGAGATGAAGCAGGGACCCCTTCTATATTGTATAAAATTGTGTTTCAGATTTAACTTTTTTTGTTTACTTGGTCTGCTCTTTTTTCCCTCTACACCAAACTCCTCTTTGCCAAAAAATAGCCGATCTACAAGCTCACAACGTCTCGCAGCGCGAGACGTTGTGAGCTTGTAGATCTGCTATTTTTTGGTAAAGTTCTCCCTAGAAAAGGGATGCTAGTGTTCAAGTGGTTAAGGTAAAAAAAAAAATAATTTCACACAAAGATTTGGCGGACCCCCTGTAGTAACTCTGAGGACCCCCTAGGGGTCCCGGACCCCCTGTTGAAGACCCCTGGGATAGCATATTGATCTGCTTACTAGCTTGGGCTGGTGATTAGCTGTGGACCGACACTCAGACAAACAAACAAACAAAGAAACGCACAGGGCTGGACGCCATACTGTATCTCCGCCAGGCGCATGTCAATAATTGCTACAACCCCTGCATGCCTGTATGGAATGTTTGCGTCGCACAATAATAATAACGGCGAAGTGGCCGTTTCAGCAGATTGATAAAAAAGAAAAAGGGGGCCATTATTCACAAGAGCTTATCCTGCACTTTCAACACAGTGTATGTGTACACTACAGTTGCCCCCCCGCCCCCCCCCCCCCCCCCCCCCAGCATCAAAGGCAAAGCTAGGAGCTGCTTGAGCTGCTGTATAAGATTGGATTATGAGTGTGAGGGATTGTGCTGACCTGCATGTTATACTGTTACCGTACGGGTACACTGTGGCACATGTGTGGGGGTGCAGCTGCACGTGGCTCACTTTCATTATTTACCCCCGGAAAAAAGAAGACACGGTTCTGTTATTTACAGTGCTCTGCTAAGCCACCAGGGGTCTTCAAAAAGGGGGGTCTAGGACCCCTAGGGCAGTGGTTCTCAAACTTTTTCATGTCAAGGACCCCCAAATTGACACTTATCAGCCCGCGGACCCCAATTTCAAAAGATATGCCAGGGACCCTCATAAGAGAAGATTTTGTACGGCTGTAGCAGTGATTCTCAACCATTTTAATTTCAAGGGCCCCCAGTTTGACATGCATTAGGGCTACGGACCCCCATTTAATGGCATTTCTATCACTTGGACCGCAATTTATATTGTAAAATCTATATCAATGTAACTGAGAGTGTACAAATGGAACCAAATGGACCCGTTAGGGTCCATTTGGTTCCATTTGTACACTCTCAGAGTTACAGACCCATAAGGGTCCATTTGGTTCCTATAAATCATTTAGCTGGGGATCCCCTCAAAAAATGATATTTTTTTGTCCGTTTATTTTTTTAACATTGAAGTGAATGGAGCAGCAACTTTTTGGAAAATGTTATCTCCTGGTTCTTTGTGACAAACGGAAAAACAGGAAAACCCCCCCAAAAAAATAAAATATATATATATATTCTTTTTGTAAAACATTTTTTTTTGGACAAAAACATTTATAAACGTTTTTGGCAGGCAATGAAGTGGTTAACGAACGTGTCTGAAAAGTGTGTGTGTGTGTGTGTGTGTGTGTCGCACGTACTGTATGTGGGGTGATTCAGCTTTCGTCAAATCGTGTATGTCGGGTGGAGACGTGTGTGTGATTCAAATAAAGAAATAGCAGATCTGCTACTTCTGATGCTTTGTGTGACGCTGTAGTCTGATCAAGTAGAGCCATGATTTACAACAAAAACACAAAAAGTTAGGTTTCTGCCTGACAGCATATG
>NW_028155612.1:40000-41666 GCF_963454915.1 Gymnoscopelus microlampas | reverse complement strand
GTTTCACTGTACAAGCCGTTTGTACTTAGACATGCATGGCTTAATCTTTGAGACAAGCATATGCTACTGGCAGGATCAACCAGGTAGGCCTCCTGTTCCGCCGCGGACGTCGCGCCCAGCTGAGGCGCGCGCCGTGGGGTTGCCGGTCCGCGGAGCTTCCGCCCGAGGCCCCCCGCGAGAGGGGCGGGCGGCTCTCTCCCGGAGGCGTGCACTGCGACGGTCACCGCGGTCCGCCTTTACCACCCAGCCGGTCGAAAGCGTGTTACGGTGGATCGGCAGTCCATGGCCCGGTACGCAGCTGTTTGGTCGGTCGCCGGAGTACGCGACGCGGGCAGGGTTTGAGAAACGGAGTCTCCGGAGCGCGCCTTCGCGCCCCCGCTGCATACGGATCTCCTCGCCGAGCCCCGGCGAGGGGGCTCGAGGCCAGGCCGACAGCGGGGGCCCTCGGGCGGTCCGTGGCAGGACAGCTAGGGCAGACGGGGCGTCTCGGTCTCGCTAGGACGGGGTCGGCCGCGGAGGAGTGCGGAGAAGAGACCACCGAGGCCTCTCCGCACGTGGTTCCTCCGCGCCTGTTCGGGCCCGCAGGCTGCAAGCAGCATCCGCCGGAGCACACGAGGTGCCGGCGGGGCCCTTGCAAGAGGCGGGCTTCGTTTGCCAGTCGGTCAGTGGGTCCCGCGGCGGTGGTTCCACCACGGTTCCCGGGGGTCGCCGTGCCTAGCGACCCCCGGCAGGCCCTCCGTGCGGGCCTGCGTTCCGTCCCCAGCGTCCGCACGCTGGTCCATAAACTCGTTCTGGGAAAAGTTGCCGAGACTACCGGGAGAGAATTTCAAAGGAGGGGGCCATGGCGGAGCCCAGGACCTCCTGGGCTCCAGAGACCTCCAGGGCGCCCGGCCGAGGCGGCGCGCCCGACCCGAGGCCTCTCTCTCGGCCCGGCCTCGGCGCCCGCGCGCCGGTTCCATACACTCGAGCTGGCACGAGTTGCCGGTCTGCCCGGGAGAGAATTTCAAAGGAGGGGGCCACGGAGTAGCCCATCTTCTCCCGGGCTCGCGGAGGAGCTCCAGGGCGCACGGCCGCCCGGCCGTGCCCGACCGGAGGCCTCTCTCTTCCCATACACCCGATGGCCACTGTGGCGTCCAATTTCCTGGTTCTTTCCCCCCTATCGGGGAGGGGGAAAGGGACCCATGGCCACCACCACCGGCGCCCGGCTCGGCCCGCCCGGGCGGCCCCGAGACGGAGCCTCGCCGTCGGCCCCAGCCTCGGCGTCCGCACGCCGGTTCCATACACTCGTTCTGGGATAAGTTGCCGAGACTACCGGGAGAGAATTTCAAAGGAGGGGGCCACGGAGAAGCCCAGCTTCTGCCAGGCTCGCGGAGGAGCTCCAGGGCGCACGACCGCCCGGCCGTGCCCGATCCGGAGGCCTCTCTCTTCCCATACACCCGATGGCCAGCGTGGCCTCCAATTTCCTGGTTCTTTCCCCCCTATCGGGGAGGGGGAAAGGGACCCATGGCCACCACCACCGGCGCCCGGCTCGGCCCGCCCGAGCGGCCCCGGGACGGAGCCTCGTGCCGGGCCTCGCCGCGGCCGAGCTCCATAGGGACCCTCTGGAGCGAGTGGCCGTCTCTACCGAGAGACTTTTTCAAAGGAGGGAGGCAAGGGCGAGCCGGGC
>NW_028155612.1:15000-17500 GCF_963454915.1 Gymnoscopelus microlampas | reverse complement strand
TCTGGGAAAAGTTGCCGAGACTACCGGGAGAGAATTTCAAAGGAGGGGGCCATGGCGGAGCCCAGGACCTCCTGGGCTCCAGAGACCTCCAGGGCGCCCGGCCGAGGCGGCGCGCCCGACCCGAGGCCTCTCTCTCGGCCCGGCCTCGGCGCCCGCGCGCCGGTTCCATACACTCGAGCTGGCACGAGTTGCCGGTCTGCCCGGGAGAGAATTTCAAAGGAGGGGGCCACGGAGTAGCCCATCTTCTCCCGGGCTCGCGGAGGAGCTCCAGGGCGCACGGCCGCCCGGCCGTGCCCGACCGGAGGCCTCTCTCTTCCCATACACCCGATGGCCACTGTGGCGTCCAATTTCCTGGTTCTTTCCCCCCTATCGGGGAGGGGGAAAGGGACCCATGGCCACCACCACCGGCGCCCGGCTCGGCCCGCCCGGGCGGCCCCGAGACGGAGCCTCGCCGTCGGCCCCAGCCTCGGCGTCCGCACGCCGGTTCCATACACTCGTTCTGGGATAAGTTGCCGAGACTACCGGGAGAGAATTTCAAAGGAGGGGGCCACGGAGAAGCCCAGCTTCTGCCAGGCTCGCGGAGGAGCTCCAGGGCGCACGACCGCCCGGCCGTGCCCGATCCGGAGGCCTCTCTCTTCCCATACACCCGATGGCCAGCGTGGCCTCCAATTTCCTGGTTCTTTCCCCCCTATCGGGGAGGGGGAAAGGGACCCATGGCCACCACCACCGGCGCCCGGCTCGGCCCGCCCGAGCGGCCCCGGGACGGAGCCTCGTGCCGGGCCTCGCCGCGGCCGAGCTCCATAGGGACCCTCTGGAGCGAGTGGCCGTCTCTACCGAGAGACTTTTTCAAAGGAGGGAGGCAAGGGCGAGCCGGGCGCCTCCAGGGCCCCGGGGTGGGGACGGGGAGGTACCACGCGGAGATCCAGGACAAAGGGGCGCCTCGCGGCGCCCACACTGCCCCGGGACCATGCCCCGTTCTCGGGCAGGGTCCCTAGCTATCCGCTGGCAAAAGTGGCCGAGACTCCCGGGAGAGAATTTCAAAGGAGGGAGCCATGGCGGAGCCCAGAGCTCCTTGGGAGCTCTGGACTCTGAAGAAATCCCGGCTTTTTCCGAAAGCTCCAGGATTTGGGGGGTCTGCGAGGCGCGGGGCGCCCCCGAAAATGGTGCACCAAGTCCGGCCATGCTCCCTAGCTACCCGATGGCAAAAGTGGCCGAGACTACCGGGAGAGAAATTTCACGCATGGGAGGGGCCGGCAGCCCAGGGCTCCCTGGGAGCTCTGGACTTAGAAGAAATCCCGGCTTTTTCCGAAAGCTCCAGGATTTGGGGGGTGTGCGAGGCGCGGGGCGCCCCCGAAAATGGTGCACCATGTCCGGCCATGCTCCCTAGCTACCCGATGGCAAAAGTGGCCGAGACTACCGGGAGAGAAATTTCACGCATGGGAGGGGCCGGCAGCCCAGGGCTCCCTGGGAGCTCTGGACTCTGAAGAAATCCCGGCTTTTTCCGAAAGCTCCAGGATTTGGGGGGTGTGCGAGGCGCGGGGCGCCCCCGAAAATGGTGCACCATGTCCGGCCATGCTCCCTAGCTACCCGATGGCAAAAGTGGCCGAGACTACCGGGAGAGAAATTTCACGCACGGGAGGGGCCGGCAGCCCAGGGCTCCCTGGGAGCTCTGGACTTAGAAGAAATCCCGGCTTTTTCCGAAAGCTCCAGGATTTGGGGGGTGTGCGAGGCGCGGGGCGCCCCCGAAAATGGTGCACCATGTCCGGCCATGCTCCCTAGCTACCCGATGGCAAAAGTGGCCGGGACTCCCGGGAGAGAAATTTCACCCATGGGAGGGGCAGAGAGCCCAGAGCTCCCTGGGAGCTCTGGACTTAGAAGAAATCCCGGCTTTTTCCGAAAGCTCCAGGATTTCGGGCCCTGCGAGGCGCGGGGCGCCCCCGAAAATGGTGCACCATGTCCGGCCATGGTCCCTAGCTACCCGATGGCACAAGTTGCCACTTTCCCCCCATGCGAAATTTCACGCATGGGAGGGGCCGGCAGCCCAGGGCTCCCTGGGAGCTCTGGACTCTGAAGAAATGCCAGCTTTTCGGGGGTTTTTCGGCCGCCGTTTGCCCCGGCGGCGGCGCCCGGGGCCGGGGAGGGCACCGCCGCGTGCGCAGCGCCGGCCCGGATCCAACGAGCCCTCCGCCGGCCCCGGGCGACCCAGGGCCCGGGCGGTACCGCCGCTTTTAGCCCCAAAAAGAGCCGATCGACAAGCTCGGGGCGCCCGAAAAAGGTTGAGGTTTTCGGCCGGGGGTCCTCCAGGGGGTCCCCGGGGACCCCTGGAGCCCATGCCAGCACTCGCCGACATTTTCCGTTTTTTTGGAGAACCATGACTCGGGGCCCCTCCGGACCCCTCGCCTGCCCAGGACCCAGGCCTCCGTCCTGGGCTACAACTACCCGATGGCACCGGTCGGCCTTCCGGGCCCCTGGAGGAAAAATGACGGAGGCAGGAAGGCTC
>NW_028155613.1:0-55457 GCF_963454915.1 Gymnoscopelus microlampas | reverse complement strand
AATATGAGGGAGAGGGAGTATGTCAAGTTTTTAAGAAGTTGAAAGAAAGACAATAAATAAACAATCCACGTACACCAGAACAATGAAGAATCATAAGAAAACAGTCATAATACTCACCTCTCCATCATCTTCAAGCTGTTGATGGTACTCAGGATGTCCATTGGAAAACATAATATGCAACACATGTTCATCTGATAGTATGGTAGTTTTGTTTATGTGTGTGAGTCACAGGGGGAATCCCTGCTCTCCAAGGAGGATTTTAGGCTCCTGGGCTACAGGCGGGGCTACTCTGCTGCGTGTGTGTGTGTGTGTGTGTGTGTGTGTGTGTGTGTGTGTGTGTGTGTGTGGTGCACACACACAAACTCTTGTGTTCCATAATGTGTTGGTGAGGTCACCTGTTGGGGTCCTCTGAAAGGGGGTGCAATGATGGGCCTCACCAGTCTGGATACTACGTTTGTGATGTCGACCCACCATCCACCGTAGGCATTAGGCAATTTAATGTAGGATAGACCACGGGCCCTATTCCGTGGCACCTCCGCCAGCCTAAACCCTACCCTAACCTGTTAAATAAGGATAATGGAGCTGCGCTGCCCCAATATGTTAGTCTAGCACCTGCGCTACCCGTCCCCCATTATGCCGACTCCGTTATTTGCGCGTGGAGGCGTGCCCGTGGGCGTGTTGTTGCTATATCCCCCACGTTGCCATTCTGCAGACACACATGGGTACGGCTTTGGGGGGGGGGGGGATAGTGGAATCTAAAAGCACCCGCCAAGTGCATGCAGACACTGCAATGGCTTTGTGCGTTGGACCATGAGCCGTGTTGCCAGCCTTGGCTAGAAATAAGCAACCACAGGTCTATGAAAACAAAAAGAAGCGACTATAATATATAGGCCACATGAGCACTTCAAACTAGCTTGCATAGCCCCAGCCCCTAAATATTTCAGCCTGGCTCGACTAATAATTGGCAAATTAGGGCCAGACCAGCCCGTCAATCAATTTTCTAAAGAAGGCTTTTTTCTCATTAAATCTTGATAATTCGTTAACAGGAGTCATTCTACCCTATTTCCAACAGTCTACATTTTATTTAAAAAAACAGCATGGAGCAAATAGGCTATACTGTATAAATAAATACACTGGCCCTATAACCATGTGTGATTTTCATTTTGTCTGCTGTCTCGTTAAACCCATGCTGGGGGTGAATATTATATTATATATTATATATATTATATTATTATTATATCTGCACGTAAACGCTACGTTCATGTTTACTGCATTAAAGGTTCTCAATCTTTTCAGGACATCGAGCCCCCAAAATAACCATATTTGAACTGGGGCCCCCCCCATTTTGTTTGACTCGGTTCCACAGATAAATATTGTGAAAATAGCAGATCTACAAGCTCGCCAGGCGTTGGGAGCTCCATTGTGGTCTCGACCCACAGGTTGAGAACCACTGCATTAAAAGCTCCAAGCAAGTTACATGTCTAGTATGTTGTTGACCACGTAATGTAATGTTTTTGGTTTAGTGTTTCATTCATGCACTGCTCGATCGCGCCTCATTGTTTATGCTGCCCAAAATAACGGATCTGTAAGCTGTCGACACGACATGACGCAGCGCTTTGATATCGTGTATGTCTGTTATTTTGGGTAGGTAGGCGACGCACATACGCATCGCAGCAATGTATCTGGGTTTGAGAGGCTATGATTGATGTAAACTTAAAGTGTAGCTCTGTTCGGGATTACTGAACAAAGGTGGATGATGAAAGATAACGGGGACAATATGGATGTAAGTTAACTTTAACTGCGTCACTTCAGAGGAAACTATGGAGCTACTTTACACACCCCTGGAATCCATTAGAATGGTGGAAATAGAACAATAACAGCCAACGTGAGTACATTTGACCTTTCCTAAAACTGGCCAATTTATTAGAGCCATAATGCTACTGTATGTCTGTGTACCACCGCCCAGCCCTGTGGTCGACCATCGGGAGGTCCATGGCTGCCTGTAGGAGCGTTGTTGCAACATGATATAATTAATTATTTGGGAGCAGCCGGTGTGTACCAATAGTATAAATATTTCAAAATGGCTTTACTATTATTGACACAATAGGCTACAAATTAATATAAAAATGTATTTGGATAAAATAAAAAAAATGAAGGAAAGCCAAAATGTGTAGAATAAATAAAAAGTTTCAACATTTTTGTCAACTAAAACTTGCGTTGGAGCCTGCGAAACATTTATTGGCAAGGCGTCAGACAGGTGGCTTGTGTAAACAAACCGGCGTGTGATTCCAAATGCATAAAGATAACTGATAGTAGGGGCAATTGTGTGAAAAATCATTACAAGGTGGATACAGGCATGACATGTGGCACACATGTAAATTGTAAACATGTAAACTCAACATCATGTGTGTGCATGTCTGTGTGTAGGGGACACAGGGAAACTGTCAGAACCTTCCCTAAAACATACGGGACAACACTCCATACGTCCCAGACTTCCAAACTCCCCTTTGCAGTTAGAACTACAGACTCCCTCCCAATTTTCCACCGTAATCTGAAGACACCTCAAACTCCACTTTAGCTTGTAGCATTTGACCTAGCCTTGACGACCATATGCAGTCTTAAATAAATCAATTAATAGTTCTGTGGAGGTACTTTTGAAGTGAAAAGCAAATTATTTAATTTAATTAATGAATGTATTTTATTATTTATCTCACATTAATCAACATATCACCACTAGACATCAATGTACATTTGCTGAAATTAGCTGTTAAAAATGTTATCCATATTTCATGTTCAGGAGTACGTTAGTAGTGGAAACAAAACATTTTATTACTGAAAGCTGGTGGATATGGAGGGTATTTAAGGTAGCAGCCAGTGGCGCGGGAAGGGGGGGGCTACGGGGGCTGCAGCCCCCCTGGTGATGGGAAGGGATTTTTTTTTTTTTTTTTTTTTTTTTTCTTTTATTTATGAGAACGATAATTAAATAACGTAACCCTAACCTAACCCTAACCCTAAAACCGAAATAAAGTAAAGGAAAAAAAGTGCCAAAACCCACCCAAACCCGCACATTTTTCGACCCGAAACCGCAAAAAAAACGCGCGCGCGCACGGGACTCGTGCATGCGTCAAGCAGATTCCCCCCGACGCTCAGCCCCCCTGGCTATTAAGTACTTCCTGCGCGCCTGGTAGCAGCTGCTTGGTATGTAATGGGGTGGAAATAGGGGTGTGGTACTGTAGGTGATATGGTGGCGCAAGGAGGGGTGTAGGGGGCTATGTGGGGGGTATGGGGATGGGTATGACAGGTGGGTATAGGGGGGCTTTCAGGTAGGAAGGGGACTGGAAAATGTGGTTGTGGCGAATGTCGGGGTTATGGGGTAGGTATGGGGCTTGGGCTTCAACTCAACCGGGTCCGTTTGGGTTTGATTGTAATTTCAGACCCGTCTCAAACATTTTCATGTCAAGGACATTGACATGCATGTCCTTCAGGGAGATCACCAACTTTATGCCATGGGTGGACTGGAAACAAAAATCAGCCTGAGAATATTAATTACAGCGGCCCTCATATTTGTAATTAAATAAAAAATAATAATAAGGGTAATAATAATAATAATAATAATAATAATAATAATAATAATAATAAGTAGTGAAAGCTCATCTGTCAATCAAATAAATACAATAAAAGAATTACAAATTAAAGAGCCCCAGCATGATAATCTATAGGGCAAGACCCCTACGGTATTTTTTACAAACCAGTATTGTACTGTACATGGCTTATGAAACTATCTCATATTTTGACACTACTTGCCTTTTCTTACGTTATGGGAGGAAACTGATTACAAAAAGATAAAATAACAGCGAAGTGAGCAGTTACAGAAGTGGTCAATTTCATCATCAACTTTATGTTGAAATTTGTGGACCAGTAGATCATATCTCACAACAATAGATATACTGTAAATGGTACTAAACAGCAGTAAAAGTGGATCTCTGGCTGTGTGTCACTTTAGCCTGTAGCACTTGACCTAGCCTTGACGACCACGCAGTCTTATGCAAAGGTTAAAATGTGTTTACCTTGTTTATTGTAAATTTCTCTGGATTAAGAGCATCTGCTAAATGCCTAAATTGTTGCAAATGCAAACCATACAGTATGGTACGGCACAGGCTTATGAAACAGCTTTTTTTCACTTTATAGGAGAAAACTGAAGACAAAAGATAACAAAAAGAGAAGTATGACTAAGTTACAGAAGTGGTAGATTTTATCACCAACTTCATGTCATGGGTGGACTGGAAACAAAAGTCAGCCTGGTATATTAATTACTGCGCACACATGGGCCATCGCTTACGCAGCGCTCGAGTTCAGAGTCAACACAAAGCAAGCTGAAGCACTGAGGTTGTGTTCCAGAACATGCGTGCAACCCCTGTTACTGAAAACTAGAATAGAGAAACGTGTCACACAACTTGTCACATAAGATATTTTAAATTTCAGAAAACATTAAAGTGCAACTGAATAGGCTGGTAGCTACTTCCCCTTTGTTTTCCTATGAAGGCAAAGGCCTACTGCTGCTGTGCGTAGAAGGAAACAGATGCATTTCAGATACATCCTGTGGGTACGAAGTGTGGTTTAGAATTTAGGACATCATCATGTTTGACACCATGATCAGTGTTGTGTAAATAATATAATATGAATAAGATATATTCATGTTATGTATTTTAAGACATATTTAAAATGTTGAAAAAATAAAACAACCATCCTATAATTTGGTGGCCCATCTGCAGTGACTGAGGACCCCCTAGGGGTCATGGAATGCCTGTTAAATATCCATAATTCAGCATAATCTATGTTTACTATGTTTTAAATGCATTTATGGAATTTATATTGCCATTTGCGGCGTGATGCCTGATTCAATAAAAGTTATTTGATCTAAATATATTACATTTCTTCACTGGAAAGTCGCATTCAAATCAAATATATAAGTTCTTCACATGCTAAAGGCCTAAAGGCCTAACTTGCATAGTCATGTGTGTGGCTACTGAATCAACCAGATGGCAAATAGATGATTCAAGCTAAGTAGCAGAATATGTTTATTTTGTAAGTGATATAAAGACATTCTTTAGACTACCTCTCAGCAATGGTAACGTGTCCCACATTTTATTTGTTGGGATCTGGTCACCATACTTGGGATTAGATACCATACTGTTGTGAAAGAGATTAAGTTAAATCCAAAAGCAGTGACAGTGAAGACAAACCTGCTAATGTAAATCTATGGGAGAACACACAAAAAATTGTCTGTCAAAAGAAAACAGTTTATTAATCAAACTTTTTCAAATAAAATATGACTACATCATCGGCTCTAGCCAATAAAAGATCGGAGCTCGATGGAGCTTAACTTTTTACACCAACAAAGACGAAATTTACCGGAACTGATCCCCTGTACAATACCCACAAAAAAGATAACGTGAAAAAACAGTAATTATAACATGATAACGTGAATTGTTTCTTTGGGATGTACATGACACGGAAATTGCAGGAATAATAACGCGATTCACAACGCTAAGTAATGGACCACAGACATTACCCAGATTGGCTGCAAACAGGGTAAGTGCAATAGCATTATCTTAGTATTAGCTTATTATATATATATATATATATATATATATATATATTATATAAATAAGTCCTGGCAGACCCAGTCATCTTTCCAATTTCAGTTGCATAATATTACATTCATATCACATTTACATGCCGATTTAAGCTCTGACATTTAAGGGAATTTTAGCCTGGTATTACCAGATTTCTACAGTGACTTTAAAACATTTTTTGACAAAAAGATAATCAGGTTTTTCTCCAGTGAAAAAAAAGACCCAGCGAGAAGACTCAACTTTGTTTAGTCACAAACAATTACTAAAGAAAATGCTCGAAAATCACCGGGCCAACGGTGCCAGAGATTAGCTGCTAACACACGGACAGGAGGGTAAAACATACTCTCTCGCCATGCCTTTGGGCCTGGCGGAGACAATGAAAAGAAACAGAGAACAGGAGCACATGTGGGAACAAACAGCTAAACCAGCCACCCCAGGTGAAACTCCTCCCACTAATGACCTCCACTCTGCTGCCACTTCCTGAGAGGGGAGGAGAGCACAACCAATAGGATGCATCACTATGAGCAGGGGGAGGGGCATCACACAACCAACACATCAATCAATCAATAATGCAGTGATTATAAGTGATTAAAATAATCATACTCTCATGGGTGATGTGGTTCTGTAGATGGTGTTATGACTCCATAGACTTGATTCTGATCCATAGTGGCCGGTTGGAGGCTCTCATAGATGGAGTCATGGCCTGTGATCTGACAGATATAGGGGAGGGGAAGAGAAAGTTTCATTGGTCAAGTACATTTGCAAACATCCACAATTTGTCCTCTGCATTTAACCCATCCTAACTGTCAGCAGTGAGAAGCCAGTGTCTAGGGAACAGTTCCCAGAGAGTGAGATTTGACTAAGAAGAAACATCAAGCATAAAAAACAATTCAGACAGAACTACATCAAAACTAGTGAAAACAACACAACAACTGACCAGCCTTATAGTTTTGAAATATTTATTAGTTTTAGTTATATTAAGTTTTTCAGTTTGATGGTTGATTTCAGTTTAGTTTTAGTTTAGTACATATTAGTCATTTTATAAAGGAATTGACTAGTTTTAGTTTAGGCTTATGATCCAAGCACCACCGAAGAAGAGTACACCCAGAAAGCACGTGATCACAACAACAAAAAAGCTAGGCACCGTTCATGTTAAAGGATTTATAAAAGTGTTTTTCAAAAAACAAGCCACATTCAAACGGCCATAGCTCTGAAATAGAGGATCGCGTCCGGACAATCTGTTTTCCCTATTCTTCCGGAACCCAGTGCGTGTAATGAGCCGATCTCCATGAGGAAGGAGGTCACGGAGAATATTCCATGATTTCAAAAGTACAGTAAAATCGCCGTTTTCGCTGGCAAGGGGACGGTAGACAATGTTTTAACTCTGGCAGTCAATGAGTCAATATATTTTTCTCATTTTAGTTTTAGTAAATTGTTTTAGTAACTATTATAACCCTGCAACACACAAGTTACACCAGAACAAAGACCAATGATAATACTCATACTCACCTCTCTATTATCACCAGTGGGGTTCCTGGCACTAAGGATGATCACTGGAAAATATATGAAACACGTGTTCATCAAACTGATAATACAGTAAGTGTCATTTTGTTTCTGTGTGATTCAACCGGGAATCCCTGTAGCTTTTGGGCTAATCTACTACATTTCTGCATGCGCGTGCTTGCGTGAGTGTGTGCGTGTGCGTGCGCGTGCGTGTGTGTGTGTGTGTGTGTGTGTGTGTGTGTGCGCGCGCGTGCGCGCGCGTGCGTGCGTGCGTGCGTGCGTGCGTGCGTGCGTGTGTGCGCGCGCGCGTGTGTGTGCTTATGTGCGTGCGTGTGTGTGTGTGTGTGTGTGTGTGTGTGTGTGTGTGTGTGTGTGTGTAGAGAGAGAGAGAGAGAGAGAGAGAGAGAGAGAGAGAGAGAGAGAGAGAGAGAGAGAGAGAGAGAGAGAGAGAGAGAGAGAGTTTCACCTTGTTGTGTTTGTGTTATGACACCATAGACTTGATTCTGATCCATAGTGGCTGGTTGGAGGCTCTGATAGATGGAGTCTGGACCTGTAGTCTGACAGATATAGGGGAGGAGAAGGAGAACGTTTCATTGGTCAATAGCATTTGCACACACCCATAATCTGGAGTGAGGATGCAAGCACAGAGGCTCACCAGGAGACCAGAGGACAGTCTGATGAGAGACTGAGATACTGAAGTTTGACACAATGAACCACACTGACTAACAAACTATAGCCTGTGTGTAAATGTGCTTCTTATAATTGGTTTCCAGGCATTGTCTTCAGGTGTGGTCTTTCCTCCTGAATATTATTTGTCCCAGTTACATTCATAGCAGTAATTCTTAAGTGTAACGAGGACATCCATCAGAAACAGACTGGGTTAGGACCAGTCAGAGTTTGATTTCACCTTCATTTAATCAGGATCACCTTGAGATTTACCATGTCAACCATTTTCAAAAGGCGTTTGTCTGTCCTTCTCCCGTCCTAAAACTAAAAGTACCTGAAGGACATAACGTGAGTCCTGGCATCATTCTGTTATTTATGCAAAGAACAATGAAGAATTATTAGAAAACTGTCATAATACTCACCTCTCCATCATCTTCAGTGGCACTGAGGATGACCACTGGAAAGTATATACAAAACATGCTTAATTCTCTCTCTGTACAATCTCACAGTGTGTTCCTATGCGTTATGAGTGTGTAAATCTACATTTTTTGCTGTTTTGGAATATTTTGACTGCGTGTGTGTGTGTGTGTGTGTGTGTGTGTGTGTGTGTGTGTGTGTGTGTGTGTGTGTGTGTGTGTGTGTGTGTGTGTGTGTGTGTGCTGGTTTGTGCGTGTGTGCGTGTGTGCGTGTGTGCGCGTGTGTGCGTGCGTGTGTTTGTCTCACCTTGTGGTTTTCTGATCCTCTTTATGTAGAACATCAGCGCTGCCACCATTGTCACTACCAGTGCAACAATTAAACCTACAAGCAAACCTAGAAGTGAACATAGTTGAGTTAAAGCAAAAGTTGAATATAATTTGACTATGAAAGAAGTTACAATCTTTGAATGCTCAAACGATTGAGTAACAATGCTACTGCATCTTGTCCTCGCTTTGGCCACCAACGTGCATGTGTAAAAAGAGGAAATGACCTACCTTTCAGAGGCTGATCTTTCTAGTGAAAAAATGACAACTAAAGTAATCTAAAAAGTCAACCATAGAAAAAGATTGTTGTACAGGATCTCCTCACTGCTCAGTAGGAATACATTGAGGACTATTAGCAGGAGCACTCACCAGATGTCACTATGACTATGCATGCACCTCATGGTACCATAGCACCACAAAGGCCTTAAAACTAAGGCTCCAGACACCCCAAAACAAACTGGTCAGGCTACTACTTGGCCTCACACCTAGAACTCATCTAACCCCTACTCATTTTGCTATGGTGGGATGGCTCAGGGTAGAGGACAGAGTACAGACTTCCACAAACACCAGAGGGAGCTCCACAAATCACGTTCAACACAGATTTGCCCAAACAGGGGGTTAAATTGATTGTACTGCTATGCCACCAAAATGTGTAATGCCGTACCAACAGTCATAAAAAAGTGTGAATTCTTACTCTCCTTCAAAACCGCTCTAAAAGAGCACTTACAGGTGGCTGCGATTCGGAACTGGCCCCTGTAAAAAATTCAAGCCTATCACCAGAAATGTCCCCCCCCCCACCCCCCCACCCCCACAAGAACAGTTGACTGTACATGTTTACTGTACATATTTCTATTTTTGATTACAACTATATGATGCATTGTATGTATGTATGTATGTATGTATGTATGTATGTATGTATGTATGTATGTATGTATGTATGTATGTATGTATGTATGTATGTATGTATGTATGTATGTATGTATGATGTATAGTATTGTATTTGTCTGTCACTAAATGTTTATATGAATTGAATACATAGGACCCCAATGGAAACAAGCCATCGTGCTTCTTGGGTCCCAATCCTTTTAGCATTGTATTTGTATTAAACTGCACTATCTGTGCTTTTTTGCAAACTGTTAATAAAGTTGTCTGTACACTCTGTGCAAATTATGCTTTTCATTATATTACTTTCATTATTTGTGAGATGTTACCACGATGCAACAAGTAAAAATCCATCCATTCACGCACGCACGCACGCACGCACACACACACACACACACACACAGCTAGCCTCCTGCAGAGCAATGCTGTGAAAACACTACAGACCTAAATAGACTGTGTACACAATACCTTCTTATGTACATTGTATCTATTGTGAATTCTATACACATATTGAAGCATGCACTGCACACACAATATTTGAGTAAAAAGACTACATACCAGCCCCTGAAAATGAGGAGGAAGAGGGTTCATGAAGCATGGTTGTTGAGGATAGAATGTAGATCATTGTAGAAACATCAGGATGTTGAGGAGTAGACGCAGTAATGGTCATCTTAACTGTTGTAACGGAAGTGGTCTTCTTAAAAGTTGTAACAGGAGTGGTCTTCTTAACTGTTGTAGGAAGCATGTTGAATGAATTTGATCAAGTCATGTATTTATGATTAAACATTTCTATTATGTTTTTTGACACAATAATCCTAGAGTTAATCATTGAAGCACAGTAGTTATAGACTTACCATCTTCAACATTAAGATGCACGTCTATGTAGTCATTCGTCAGGTAGTCTCTCTCCATTGCACATTTGTATAATCCAGAGTCATACTTTTTCAGTTTAGTAATGGATACCTGTAAGTATTTTCCTGAGTTTGTAATACTAAATCTATCGTTTATTTTAGTTTTTCCAAATTCTGCCGTGGCAATGATGTCAGTGTTCCTGCATGGATCTTTACAGAAGTATTTTGTATGACTCTCAGTGGGTGTCCAGACATTCCAGTCTGAGCAGGTGAAAGACACTTCACCCCCAACATGACCAGTTATGCTGAGAGGTGTTGTCTCCATAATACTCCACACTACAGTACAAGAGATAAGCAAGGAAACAGATCAGTATGACACACAACAAAGTGATTCACAACTTGATTTGAGGAGTGTATTTTTTCAGAAGGATTCTAAATGCTGGATGCTCTACACCATTGGTTCTCAAAGTGGGGTCCTCCTGGGACCCCCAGGGGTCCTTGGGGGGGTACCAGGGGTTCCCCAGCAAAATGTGTTAATACAGCGTCACAATAATTTCAACCACTTTAGTCTTAAACCATATTTTATACTTTGGCTATTCAATAGCAGATATACAAGCTCATAGCGCGGCACCAAGTGCCGCGCTACTAGCTTGTAGATCTGCTATTTTTGAAAAATCGTGAAAATGTTTTGCAAATCTTTTAATATGTATGTTCTAGAATCTTTGCTTCTAGGGTTCCCTGGAACAAAATATTTTTAGACGTGGGTCCGTGGCCAAATACACATCATTTTGGGGGTCCTTGACATGAAAACATTTGAGAACCACTGCTCTACACAACACAACAGACAAATGATGAGGCAGAGACATTGAGAGCATCATACAGACACTCAGAGACAGAGACAACCACACAGGCAGAGAGACACGTGAAAATAAGCTGAGGTCACTCACCAGAAAGCAAATAGTAAATGTAGACATTTCTCATGATGACAACGAGCTGCTGATGACTTGTCTCGTTCTGGCCGGAGACGCTATTGGATTTCCTCATGCCTAGAATAAAGGTCTAGATGTCTTTACATCATTAAACTCCACCCTCTTCCTCTGATCTTTACTGCAACTATGCAAAAAGTGCACGTTCACACATACACTCATTTGTGGTTAGCTTCACTCATGTCTCTGTTGTATCATAACTCTAAGATTCACAGACTCTTTATACTCAGACTTTAGGGAGATTGTGAAACCTTAGAAAGTTCAGTTTCACTTTCATTTGAATAGAGAGGCCTACTATTATATATGTTTTTTTTGTTTATATACAAATAATGGTCCTCAGTGACTGATAGTAGTGTATGTATATTTAGATCTGTTAATTACTGGATCCTTTGTTCCTAACTTCAGAAAACATTAAAGTGATACTAAATAGGCTGGTAGCCTGTCTGAGTTTGTGGTGCAAAATGGAGCTCTCTATTAGAAAAGCCACAACAACCGGTTATGGTTTTGAAGAGTGACTCAGTTGGAAATTACGTTTCCTCTTTCTGTTCAGATGGAACGACTTTATCAAACATATCACTGATGTGTAATTGAACTAGCCTTGTATCTAAAACTTTGCTATATGTTGTAGTTTAGTTTTAGACTTTACTGTAATTAAAAGCTGATGTTGACAACCACATGAAGACAATATTTGTTAACACTTTCTATGAAGCGTTGTGACCCTAGGGTCATATTTGTAGCTCCTTGTGTGTTGTCTTCCCTGTGCATGTCTCTCCCCTCATTGGTGCGTGTGCGTGTGCGTGCGTGTGTGTGATTGAGTAGTGACTGGCTTGAGTAGTGACTGGCTGGTGTGACTGGTGACTGAGTGGTGTCTGAATGTGAGTGATTGGCTAATACGGCTACTAGATGGACCCTGCTGGTGATTGGCTCCTGTGAACAGGCTGTGGGTTATAAAGCTGGCTGTTTCCAGTACCACATAATTCTTCCTTCTGACCAGCCTCCAACCACACCAGTTCTGTGTCGCAGTGTTTGTCAGCATTTTATATTTGGGTTAACATGGCTTAGTGTAGGTGGGTGTCTTTTTCTGTTACTCGTTTGTTCATGTTCTTTTTTCTTTTTGTTGTGTTATAATTAGGTAAGATCTTGTGTTTTCTTTATACGGTAAGCATAGGATTTTCGGTAACACTTTCTATGAAGGTCGCCTCTATAATGCTTTATAAACTCATCTTTAATGCATTATAATGCCCTTATAAGGCCACTTTACTTAAAGGTCACTACGTCGTGCTATAGGGTATTATAGTAGGCTACGATACTGAAGTGCTAATGACCATTAAATGAAGTTGTCATTTTACGTAAAGGCCAGAAAGTCATGCAATACAGTGTGTGTGAGAGTGTGTGTGTGTGTGTGTGTGTGTGTGTGTGTGTGAGTGTGAGTGTGAGTGTGAGTGTGAGTGTGTGTGTGTGTGTGTGTGTGTGTTAACCAAAATGCTGCTCGGGATTGGATAGCATAGTCTTATGAAAAATTGTAGAATAACTGTTCCCTCATTCAGAAGGTCATGACAAACCTGAAAATGTAAATCTGTAGAACTTTTCAATAGTCAGTTACCCAAAACCAACCAACAGTGATTAACTGACTCAAAGTCCAGAATTGTTTTTTAAAGGAGAACACACAAAAGTTTGCCAGTCAAAAATAGACTGTTTATTAAATCAAAATATTAACCAAAAATAAAAGCAAATTAAACAAAATCAGTGCAGTATAGCATGGGTGGATGGAATATACCCTCAGTGGAGGTCCAGATATTCCAGTTTGAGCAGGTGAAAGACACATTACCCCCGACATAGTCTCGCGTAGCCAGACAACTATTCCACAATCTCCGAATGCTTTTCTGGAACTACGCCTCCCGAAATCCGAGAGAGGAAGCTGGCACTTCTGTTCACGAAAATATATTTATAAATATCTTTACTTTTTTTTTTTTTTTCATTTCTGCTAAGCAGGAAGCTATTATGCTTAGATGATTATGATTTATATTGGGATAAATTTGCGCGACTGTAAAGACGAAACAGAAGTGGGGAGGAGGCTTCACATCCGGTTTATATTTTAATCATGATAAAAGCTTCCGAGTCCCAGACTGTATGACTGGAAACATTTGAAAATTGAGGGAGGCAACAGTCTGGCCACGCGAGACTACCTCCGACATAACCAGATAAGCTGAGAGGTGTTGTCTCCACAATACTCCACACTTCAGTATGACACACAACTTATTACAAGTAAGACGCGCGAACGCTGGAAGCGAACGCAGTTCTATATTTCAGCCACACTGTAGTAGTGAACTCTGGCGCACTCTAGCGGCTATATTTCAGTCACGGAGTTTTGAGTCACATGGGGGCGCGAGCCAATGAGAGCGTGAGTCACATGGGGGCGCGGCTGCACACATACTGCACACAGACAGACACACAAGCCGAGCCGAGTTACATAGTAGGCTCCACTTGGGCGGAGCGCCACGCCTCCTTCCGCGTTCGCAAACACATCGGGTGCCAGCGTTTTTCCATAACAACTTACGTTGGGTGCCAGCATTCTCCCCATTGACTGCGCTTTACTGTTTAAATCTGTAGACTCCGCGACGAGCAAACGAAAAAAAGCATCCATTCATGTTGAGCGATGACCCTGGCTACAGCCTGGAACCATAACATTTCACTTGCGAGTTACAACGGGGTGGATCGCGCATCGCACATGACCGGTTTTCCCCACAGGAAACAGATTCGGAGATATAGGCGTTTCAAAGTAGGAAATAGACAGGAAGCGGATGGGAACATTTTTTTTTGTTTCCGGTGAGCGATCTATGTGCTACTATGTAAACACACGGTTCAGACCGTGATTGGCACCCGATGTGTTAATTGACAACATGATGTGAGGAGTGTATTTTTGCAGAAGGTTTCTAGATGCTCTACCCAACAGTGGACAGACAAAGGATGAGACAGAGACATTGTCCAGTTCTGGCAGGAGAGGATGTGTGACTTTTTCATACATGGGCATAGGTTCACTAAGTGGTAACCATAGTCAACCAAACCCAACCCAAAGACATCCCACAGCTAACTTCAAAAGTAGACAGAGATTTCATTGTAATTGTAAACTGCAGCAGAACATAAAGTATGAATGTATTGTTTAATTTGAGTCCCTCAAATTATCCTAAAGAGAAATACTAAACATAACCTGTGAAGAAGGTTAGACATGTATGTTGTCCTACGGTCTAAAAGGTGCCACATTAAATAATAAATTACTAGAATTATGCTTTATCTGAGCGAAATAAACATTAGATCCAATACATTTTAACACCACTACTTTTGATGATTTTTTTTATAATGTCAGCAACTTGACAGTGAACTTAATTTTTGCATCGTCCAACGAAGGATAGGCTCTAATTCGCACCATATTTCTAAGATGAGAGAAGGCAATCTTGGTAACATGATTAATGTTTGTATTAAAATTCAATTCAGAATCAATAATAATCCCCAGGTTCTTTACTGTGGTGTTACTTTCTGCAGTCAGGTGACCGAGTCTACTTAATATTGATATTTATGACATATGACATATTGACATCTATGACATTATTAATGTATTTATTTATTTACTGATGCCATATATAGGCTTTTTGCATGACATTTATTTTAGATGACAGTATCCTAGGACTTTTATTTCTGATGAAATAAACACCACAGTCCCTTCTCCATGGTTCAGGTTAAAGGGGGAATTTATAAGTGTTGTGAGATTACTGCCATCTAAAATGGTCTGAAGGGGGTGCTGATAGCTGAGTGGTTAAGGTGTGTACCATACTGTAAGCTCTGATGCCTGACAGCGAGGCCTGGGTTTGGATCCCGGGCCCGGTGGACCTTTGCTGCACGTCACCTTCCCTGTTTCCTGTCTCTATATTGTGGTCGATCAATAAAGGCAAAAAATGGCAATGGCTTTACTGAACAATGGGAATTTTAGTGACCAGAATGTTCCTTCACATCTTTAGGCATCTGCGCCATTGAATAAAAATCATCATCAGGAATCACATTGACTGGTGACACCAGTGAATAACTTTGAGACATTTTAGTATCTTGGTTTGGATGCAAATCAACACAGAAAGTGACTCTGCTTTCTTCAGAGAAGAGTACAGTAGCGTAAGTCAAATCTGTAGGATCCTGGTGGGTGTAATCGTTAACATTGGCATAGATGGAGGTTGGGCGAGCCTTGTTGTTCTTGTTGACGGTCGCATAGACAGGAGACATGGCGAGAGAGGGGGTCTCTGCTGATTGGTCTTCACCTCTCGTTTCTTCATTTGTACGTGTCTAGAAAATAGGAGGGAGAGGGAGTATATCAAGTTTTTTAAGAAGTTGAAAGAAAGACAATAAATAAACAATCCACGTACACCAGAAAAAAGAACAATGCATAATCATAAGAAAACAGTCATAATACTCACCTCTCCATCATCTTCAGTGGGGTTGATGGTACTCAGGATGACCACTGGAAAACATATGCAACACATGTTCATCTGATAGAATGAACTGGTAGTTTTGTTTATGTGTGTGAGTCACAGGGGGAATCCCTGCTCTCCAAGGAAGATATTGGGCTTCTGGGCTACAGGCAGGGCTACTCTGCTACGCGTGTGTGTGTGTGTGTGTGTGTGTGTGTGTGCGTGTGCGTGCGTGCGTGCGTGCGTGCGTGCGTGCGTGTGCCACCTTGTGGTTTTCTGGTTCTCTTTAAGTAGAACATCAGCAGGGCCACCGTTGTCACTGCTACACCACAGCTAAACCGACAAGCCAACCTAGAAATGTGCATAATTGAGTTACATCAGCACCTCTGGTGGACACAATTTCAGACTGCACAACATACTGGCCCTCATTTATCAACGGAGCGTATAAACCGGCGTATATTTTTCCATATATTCGGCCGTACACCAACGTCGAAGTCACATTTATCAACCCATCCTACACAGCTGATCCGAGCTTACACTTGGTCCAAGCGTTGATAAATGTCACGGCTGAAACGAGCGTCATTTAAATAACACGCCCTTAAATATGCTCAAAACGCCCCGATTTTACGACATGAAGACGAACCAGAATACGACCACAGTCGCCCCCCCCCCCCCCCCCGCACACGCCTCTCTCTCTCGCTCTCTCTTGCTCTCTCGCTCTCTCTCTCACACACACACACACACACACACACACACACACACACACACACACACACACACACACACACACACACACACACACACACACGCGCCCGCCCAACTTTGTCTTTCATGTCCGTGTCCGTAGCGTAGCGGTACGTGTGCGGTACGTGTGCGCACGCACGCGCCGGGAGTCCCGACTCCCGGCGCAAAAGCGCTCGTATATTTTTGAAAATAGCAGATCTACAAGCTCACAACGCGTCGCGATGCAACGCTGGCTTGTGAGCTTGTAGATCTGCTATTTTCAATACAGACAGATCTACAATCTTATCTGAATGACTGTTAAAGCAGTTTGTTTAAATTACTTTATAAAATGATATATTTTCACAGCAATTATTTATTAGTGTAGATATACACATTTAGGAGTGGATTATGTGTCCAGATGCTTGTCAGACAGTCAGACAATGGTGCTCCGCAGGTCTAGAATGGAATAAACGGGTGCAGCCAACGTCAACAACTGGTCTCGACCAGACGTGAGATTTCAGCCGGGTGCAGTACGTCCGACAGCGCATTCCTCCGACAGCGCAGCGCTCCGACGTTTCCAATACTAAACCCGAACCAAACCCGCACCCTAACCCTAACCGCACGCGGATGCCACATAGTCGGAGAAAAGGTCTGTCGGATTAACGCATGCCTCCCATTTCAGCCTACGGTAGGATGAAGCCCACGTCAGGATATATTGATAAATGCCGAAAGGTGCGGTGATTACGCCGTACGCTCATTATTCGGGCTGCACCGCGTTGATAAATGAGGGCCAATGTGTACAATGTACATCAGTGATTCTCAACCTGTGGGCCGGGGCCCACTGTCCACAAAAGTATTGCAAGTGGGTCGCCAAGTAATTGGCAAAACACTCCGATACAATTATAATACAGCATTAATATTTAAAAAGGTAAAACAAATAAAAAATAAAAAAATACTTTGATCCAAGATGGAACACAATCGATAAATTGATCATTAAAATAAAGATGCTGTGAAAGCGCATGCGGCCCACCCATCTGACCACTTAACACGGCAGCCGCCATGTTAAGTGCGTAGATTTTCTAATCTGCAGGATCCTGGTGGGTGTAATTGTTGACATTAGCATAGATGCTGGACGTTGGGTCTGCCTTGTTGGTCTCAGAGACATGATGAGAGAAGGGGTCCCTGGGGGTATTGCAAGTGGGCCCTGATTCAAAAAAAGGGTGAGAACCACTGCTGTATACCATGACACCAAACAAAAAAAGGGGGGGGGTCGTCATATTTCCACATCACAGCATTTGGTGAAGACTGTAAATAAATAAATAATATCTCTACAATAAATGATAATAAACTCACTTTTTGGAAGCCAACTACAGCCAATCAGTATGTCATATGAAACATCTATTTAATACATTCGTATCACATAACTCAAGCTATGATGTGTGGCAAGTTTTGTGAGTTTAGGACACTCAAGTGTGTTATGAAGTAAATTCAACATGGCGGACAACTAGTTTGGCAGAAGGGTATGGCCATAATAATAATAAACTTCATTATTATATAGCAATTATAAACCATTTCACGAACTGTTGCATTGCTATTGATTCAGTTTGGTTCAGTTCAACTTTATTGTCAGGTTTTATTACAAAACTCTGCTCTGGCCTACTGGCAGTGTGGACAGCGTATGCCCTTGGTATTATTTGGGGAAGGGGGTAAGGCTAGAACGGGAGTGATCTTCTTAACTGTTATAATGGGAGCTGGAAGCATGTTGAATGAATGAAGATATTTGACACAATATTGGATCCTTTCAATTATGTAGAATGAGATATGGTAAATGATGTACAGTTCATCATTGAAGCACAGTAGTTACAGACTTACCATCTTTAACATCAAGATGCACTTCTATGAATTCATCCTTCGCAAGTGTGGACTGGAAAGAACACTTGCGAAGGATGAATTCACTCTGGAACATTTTATGTTCCAGAGTCTGACTTCTTCAGTTTAGTGATGGATACCTGTAAGTCTTTTCCTGAGTTGCCTATATTTATCTCTTTTTGTCACATCCTCTGCCTCTGCATAGTCCGTGCCTACACACCCATTTGCCCAGTGCCCTGATGACTACTTGGTTTCACCTGTGTATTCTCCTCACCTGTTCCCATTCCCCATTCAGTGCTCAGTGTATATAGACCCTGTGTTTGCCTGTTTGGTTGCTGTATTATCTGTTTGCTTTATGTGTCCGAATGACACTTCCCTTGTTGTAAGGTGAACCTAAGTTCTTCAGTAAAGTACCATTAAGTTTATTCCTCGTTTCCTGAGTCCTGTTATTCTGCATATTGGGTCCTTACCTGGTTTTCAAGAGTCCTGACACTTTTTAGATTTTTTCCAGATTCTGCCTTGACAATAATGTCTGTATTTGATGGGCATGGATGTTTACAGAGGTATAAATCATAACCCCCGAACCAGGTCCATTTATCCCAGGAGCAGGTGAACTGCACTTCACCCCCAACTTGACCAGTTATGCTGAGAGGTGTTGTCTCCACAATACTCCACACTACATTACAAGAGATAACCAAGGAAACAGCTCATCAGTATGACACACAACTTATTCATTGACAACATGATGTGAGGAGCGTATTTTTGCAGAAGGTTTCTAGACACAACAGTGAACAGACAAAGGATGAGACAGAGACATTGAGAGCATCATACAAACACTCAGAGACAGAGACAAGCACACAGGCAGAGAGACGAGTGAAAACAAGCAGAGGTCACTCACCAGAAAGTAAACAGTAAATGTAGACATTTTTCATGATGACAAAGAGCTGCTGGTGACTTATCCAGTTCTGGAAGGAGAGGATTTGTGACTTCCTCATGCTATGAATGAGGTCTAAAAGTCTAAATGTCTTTACATCATTAAACTCCACCCTCTTCCTCTGGCCTTTAATGCAAACATGGTCATGTTCACACAGACACACTCATTCGTGGTTAGCTTCACTTCATGTCTCTGTCGTAAAATAACTCTAAGATGCACAGACTCTTTAATGGCAAACTCTAAGATTGTGAAACCTCATTTGAAAAAAGTGAGGCTTGCTTTTACAAAATAATCGCTGGCACAAAATTAATACAAATAATGTTCCTCACTCAACTTCAGTTTGAGAGAATACAGAACATTTGAAGGATTCTGTTGTTCAGTAACTTAGAAGATCTTTAAAATGTTGCTTATATGCTGGTTAAGATTAGGGTAACCAGGCATCCCACTTTATATGGGTCTGGAAAGCATATGTATATATGCCCCTACCAGGAGGACGTAGCACTTCCGTTATACTCCTCCCGTTCAACACCCCCTGCTGACAGGCGCTGCCACATGCACAGAGTGTATGTTGTGATAAAGATCAAAACATGAGATCCCGACCGGCTTACCTTAGAAGGCAGCGGTGGCCTAGTGGTTAGAGGGGCGGCCTTGATACCGGAAGGTCCCTAGTTCGATTCCCCAATTCATCACATCAATCATGAATCACCGCTGAATAGCCCTTGAGCAAGGCTTCCATGCAGGGTCCGGCTGGAAACAAGCTTCGTGCTTAGTCCGACACCCTGGGTAAACAACAAACTTTGCTTTGCTTACCTCCACCGGAAACAAGCCAATTGTGTTCGTATCGATGTTCGGCCAAGCCAGACTCACCGTGGTGGATTCAAACAACTGTTAGGACAGATTATTTTCCAATTGCTGTCATCACAGGACTTTGATGTCATTCTAACTGCGCACACATGAGCCACCACCTACGCAGCACTCCAGTTCAGAGTTACCACAAAGTTGACACCACATGCAAGCTGAAGCACTGAGGTTGTCTTCCAGAACATGCGTGCAACCCGTGTTACCGAAAACTAGAACAGAGAAACGTGTCACCTAACATGAGGGAATGACATCACTTAGCCAATGCTAACACTAAAGGATGTCCTCATATGTTTTCATAATCTATATTGTCCAATTTAGTCAGCCTTGACTGAATGTGTCACTCTAATCAGCACAACACTGTTACTCTTAGAATAAGATATTTTGGTCGCAGCACAATTTACGGTAAACTAATTTGACATAATAAGCTGTTATTACAAATAATGTGTTTCTTATTAGCAATAATGTTTTTTTATTAGAAAGAAACAAACATTGTTATACCCTTATTTTCCACTATTATCCCTTAATTATTCTAATTAGAAATTGAATGAAACGTAACAAAAGGCGTTATTAGAAATGGTGTTCTCTGCTATTAGACAGAAACAAACAAACACAGTTATACGCTAATTATGGAACATAATTCCTAGAGGCTAACAATGCCTAATAAGACCTAATAAAGCCTATTAAGATGTTATTTCCACTTACTTGACCGTCACATTACAACCCCGCAACTACTAACTACACGATGTGATGTTAGGCTAGTCTACTGTAAGGGTTTCGTTAGAACAAATGTGTTCTTTATTAGGCCTTTATTTAATGTTATTCAAGTTACTTTACATCTAATTTCAACAGAACTGTACTGTAAATTGTACATCAGCCATTCTGGGCTAACTTCATGACCCATTATACTTCTGCCTACCTTTTTCCTTAATACAAAATGTATTGTTGTTATTAGGAACAAATTACCTCTCTTTAACACAGAACTGTACCGTAAATTGTACACCAGCTATTCCGTGCTAACGTCATTACACATTATACTTCTGCCTACCTTTTTGCTTAACAAAAATTAATATGTTGTTATTAGGTGCTTTTATTTTCCTTACCTCTAAGAATAGACTAAGAAGTCATTCATATGACCAGACCACAGACCAAAAAAAGTCACTACAAATGGTACTACCAATCAACTCTAAATTGCCTGAAACGTACTCCTAACAGGTTTTTGGGGGGGACGATTTTGGCCTCCACACTTAGTGATTTTTTCGAATTAACTTTCGTTTCGGTAGTGACCAACTTTCGTTTCGGTAGTGACCCAATGGTGAAAAAATGTTTTTACTAAGTCCAGAGCTCGATGAATGTTAGGGACCAAAAAAAGTCACTACAAATGGTACTACCAATAAACTCTAAATTGCCTGAAACGTACTCCTAACAGGTTTTTGGGGGGACAATTTACCGAAACTTTCGTTTCGGTAAAAAGAAAATGTATTAAGTCCAGAGCTCGATGAATGTTAGGGACGAAAAAAAAAGTCACTACAAAGTACTAACAATCAACTCTAAATTGCCTGAAACGTACTCCTAACAGGTTTTTGGGGGGACAATTTACCGAAACTTTCGTATCGGTAAAAAGAAAATCGTTTCGGTAAAAAGAAAATTTACTAAGTCCAGAGCTCGATGAATGTTAGGGACGAAAAAAAAAGTCACTACAAAGTACTAACAATCAACTCTAAATTGCCTGAAACGTACTCCTAACAGGTTTTTGGGGGGACGATTTACCGAAACTTTCTTTTCGGTAAAGAGAAAATCGTTTCGGTAAAAAGAAAATGTACTAAGTCCAGAGCTCGATGAATGTTAGGGACGAAAAAAAAAGTCACTACAAAGTACTACCATTCAACTCTAAATTGCCTGAAACGTACTCCTAACAGGTTTTTGGGGGGACGATTTACCGAAACTTTCGTTTCGGTAAAAAGAAAATCGTTTCGGTAAAAAGAAAATGTACTAAGTCCAGAGCTCGATGAGTGTTAGGGACGAAACATTCGTTTCGGTATAAAGAAAATCGTTTCGGTAAAAAGAAAACTTACTAAGTCCAGAGCTCGATGAATGTTAGGGACGAAAAAAAAAGTCACTACAAAGTACTACCAATAAACTCTAAATTGCCTGAAACGTACTCCTAACAGGTTTTTGGGGGGACAATTTACCGAAACTTTTGTTTCGGTAAAAAGAAAATGTATTAAGTCCAGAGCTCGATGAATGTTAGGGACGAAAAAAAAAGTCACTACAAAGTACTAACAATCAACTCTAAATTGCCTGAAACGTACTCCTAACAGGTTTTTGGGGGGACGATTTACCGAAACTTTCGTTTCGGTAAAAAGAAAATCGTTTCGGTAAAAAGAAAATGTACTAAGTCCAGAGCTCGATGAGTGTTAGGGACGAAACATTCGTTTAGGTATAAAGAAAATCGTTTCGGTAAAAAGAAAACTTACTAAGTCCAGAGCTCGATGAATGTTAGGGACGAAAAAAAAAGTCACTACAAAGTACTACCAATAAACT
This sequence comes from Gymnoscopelus microlampas, assembly GCF_963454915.1. NCBI lineage: Eukaryota > Metazoa > Chordata > Actinopteri > Myctophiformes > Myctophidae > Gymnoscopelus > Gymnoscopelus microlampas. The sequence continues at coordinate 32,811 of NW_028155613.1, read as the reverse complement.
CTAAATTGCCTGAAACGTACTCCTAACAGGTTTTTGGGGGGACAATTTACCGAAACTTTCGTTTCGGTAAAAAGAAAATGTATTAAGTCCAGAGCTCGATGAATGTTAGGGACGAAAAAAAAAGTCACTACAAAGTACTAACAATCAACTCTAAATTGCCTGAAACGTACTCCTAACAGGTTTTTGGGGGGACGATTTACCGAAACTTTCGTTTCGGTAAAAAGAAAATCGTTTCGGTAAAAAGAAAACTTACTAAGTCCAGAGCTCGATGAATGTTAGGGACGAAAAAAAAAGTCACTACAAAGTACTACCATTCAACTCTAAATTGCCTGAAACGTACTCCTAACAGGTTTTTGGGGGGACGATTTAAGAGAAAATCGTTTCGGTAAAAAGAAAATGTGCTAAGTCCAGAGCTCGATGAATGTTAGGGACGGAAAAAAAAAGTCACTACAAAGTACTACCATTCAACTCTAAATTGCCTGAAACGTACTCCTAACAGGTTTTTGGGGGGACAATTTACCAAAAAGAAAATCGTTTCGGTAAAAAGCAAATTTACTAAGTCCAGAGCTCGATGAGTGTTAGGGACGAAACATTCGTTTCGGTATAAAGAAAATCGTTTCGGTTTAAAGAAAACGTACTAAGTCCAGAGCTCGATGAATGTTAGGGACGGAAAAAAAAAGTCACTAAAAAGTACTACCATTCAACTCTAAATTGCCTGAAACGTACTCCTAACATGTTTTTGGGGGGACAATTTACCGAAACTTTCGTTTCGGTAAAAAGAAAATCGTTTCGGTAAAAGGAACATTTACTAAGTTTACTGGTAAAAAGAAAATTTACTAAGTCCAGAGCTCGATGAATGTTAGGGACGGAAAAAAAAGTCACTACAAAGTACTACCATTCAACTCTAAATTGCCTGAAACGTACTCCTAACAGGTTTTTGGGGGGACAATTTACCAAAAAGAAAATTGTTTCGGTAAAAAGCAAATTTACTAAGTCCAGAGCTCGATGAGTGTTAGGGACGAAACATTCGTTTCGGTATAAAGAAAATCGTTTCGGTAAAAAGAAAACGTACTAAGTCCAGAGCTCCATGAATGTTAAGGACGAAAAAAAAAGTCACTACAAAGTACTACCAATAAACTCTAAATTGCCTGAAACGTACTCCTAACAGGTTTTTGGGGGGACAATTTACCGAAACTTTCGTTTCGGTAAAAAGAAAATGTATTAAGTCCAGAGCTCGATGAATGTTAGGGACGAAAAAAAAAGTCACTACAAAGTACTAACAATCAACTCTAAATTGCCTGAAACGTACTCCTAACAGGTTTTTGGGGGGACGATTTACCGAAACTTTCGTTTCGGTAAAAAGAAAATCGTTTCGGTAAAAAGAAAACTTACTAAGTCCAGAGCTCGATGAATGTTAGGGACGAAAAAAAAAGTCACTACAAAGTACTACCATTCAACTCTAAATTGCCTGAAACGTACTCCTAACAGGTTTTTGGGGGGACGATTTAAGAGAAAATCGTTTCGGTAAAAAGAAAATGTGCTAAGTCCAGAGCTCGATGAATGTTAGGGACGGAAAAAAAAAGTCACTACAAAGTACTACCATTCAACTCTAAATTGCCTGAAACGTACTCCTAACAGGTTTTTGGGGGGACAATTTACCAAAAAGAAAATCGTTTCGGTAAAAAGCAAATTTACTAAGTCCAGAGCTCGATGAGTGTTAGGGACGAAACATTCGTTTCGGTATAAAGAAAATCGTTTCGGTTTAAAGAAAACGTACTAAGTCCAGAGCTCGATGAATGTTAGGGACGGAAAAAAAAAGTCACTAAAAAGTACTACCATTCAACTCTAAATTGCCTGAAACGTACTCCTAACATGTTTTTGGGGGGACAATTTACCGAAACTTTCGTTTCGGTAAAAAGAAAATCGTTTCGGTAAAAGGAACATTTACTAAGTTTACTGGTAAAAAGAAAATTTACTAAGTCCAGAGCTCGATGAATGTTAGGGACGGAAAAAAAAGTCACTACAAAGTACTACCATTCAACTCTAAATTGCCTGAAACGTACTCCTAACAGGTTTTTGGGGGGACAATTTACCAAAAAGAAAATTGTTTCGGTAAAAAGCAAATTTACTAAGTCCAGAGCTCGATGAGTGTTAGGGACGAAACATTCGTTTCGGTATAAAGAAAATCGTTTCGGTAAAAAGAAAACGTACTAAGTCCAGAGCTCCATGAATGTTAAGGACGAAAAAAAAAGTCACTACAAAGTACTACCAATAAACTCTAAATTGCCTGAAACGTACTCCTAACAGGTTTTTGGGGGGACAATTTACCGAAACTTTCGTTTCGGTAAAAAGAAAATGTATTAAGTCCAGAGCTCGATGAATGTTAGGGACGAAAAAAAAAGTCACTACAAAGTACTAACAATCAACTCTAAATTGCCTGAAACGTACTCCTAACAGGTTTTTGGGGGGACGATTTACCGAAACTTTCGTTTCGGTAAAAAGAAAATCGTTTCGGTAAAAAGAAAACTTACTAAGTCCAGAGCTCGATGAATGTTAGGGACGAAAAAAAAAGTCACTACAAAGTACTACCATTCAACTCTAAATTGCCTGAAACGTACTCCTAACAGGTTTTTGGGGGGACGATTTAAGAGAAAATCGTTTCGGTAAAAAGAAAATGTACTAAGTCCAGAGCTCGATGAATGTTAGGGACGGAAAAAAAAAGTCACTACAAAGTACTACCATTCAACTCTAAATTGCCTGAAACGTACTCCTAACAGGTTTTTGGGGGGACAATTTACCAAAAAGAAAATCGTTTCGGTAAAAAGCAAATTTACTAAGTCCAGAGCTCGATGAGTGTTAGGGACGAAACATTCGTTTCGGTATAAAGAAAATCGTTTCGGTTTAAAGAAAACGTACTAAGTCCAGAGCTCGATGAATGTTAGGGACGAAAAAAAAAAGTCACTAAAAAGTACTACCATTCAACTCTAAATTGCCTGAAACGTACTCCTAACATGTTTTTGGGGGGACAATTTACCGAAACTTTCGTTTCGGTAAAAAGAAAATCGTTTCGGTAAAAGGAACATTTACTAAGTTTACTAATCGTTTCGGTAAAAAGAAAATTTACTAAGTCCAGAGCTCGATGAATGTTAGGGACGGAAAAAAAAGTCACTACAAAGTACTACCATTCAACTCTAAATTGCCTGAAACGTACTCCTAACAGGTTTTTGGGGGGACAATTTACCAAAAAGAAAATTGTTTCGGTAAAAAGCAAATTTACTAAGTCCAGAGCTCGATGAGTGTTAGGGACGAAACATTCGTTTCGGTATAAAGAAAATCGTTTCGGTAAAAAGAAAACGTACTAAGTCCAGAGCTCCATGAATGTTAAGGACGAAAAAAAAAGTCACTACAAAGTACTACCATTCAAATCTAAATTGCCTGAAACGTACTCCTAACAGGTTTTTGGGGGGACAATTTACCGAAACTTTGGTTTCGGTAAAAAGAAAATCGTTTCGGTAAAAAGAAAATGTACTAAGTCCAGAGCTCGATGAGTGTTAGGGACGAAACATTCGTTTCGGTATAAAGAAAATCGTTTCGGTAAAAAGAAAACTTACTAAGTCCAGAGCTCGATGAATGTTAGGGACGAAAAAAAAAGTCACTACAAAGTACTACCATTCAACTCTAAATTGCCTGAAACGTACTCCTAACAGGTTTTTGGGGGGACGATTTAAGAGAAAATCGTTTCGGTAAAAAGAAAATGTACTAAGTCCAGAGCTCGATGAATGTTAGGGACGGAAAAAAAAAGTCACTACAAAGTACTACCATTCAACTCTAAATTGCCTGAAACGTACTCCTAACAGGTTTTTGGGGGGACAATTTACCAAAAAGAAAATCGTTTCGGTAAAAAGCAAATTTACTAAGTCCAGAGCTCGATGAGTGTTAGGGACGAAACATTCGTTTCGGTATAAAGAAAATCGTTTCGGTTTAAAGAAAACGTACTAAGTCCAGAGCTCGATGAATGTTAGGGACGAAAAAAAAAAGTCACTAAAAAGTACTACCATTCAACTCTAAATTGCCTGAAACGTACTCCTAACATGTTTTTGGGGGGACAATTTACCGAAACTTTCGTTTCGGTAAAAAGAAAATCGTTTCGGTAAAAGGAACATTTACTAAGTTTACTAATCGTTTCGGTAAAAAGAAAATTTACTAAGTCCAGAGCTCGATGAATGTTAGGGACGGAAAAAAAAAGTCACTACAAAGTACTACCATTCAACTCTAAATTGCCTGAAACGTACTCCTAACAGGTTTTTGGGGGGACAATTTACCAAAAAGAAAATTGTTTCGGTAAAAAGCAAATTTACTAAGTCCAGAGCTCGATGAGTGTTAGGGACGAAACATTCATTTCGGTATAAAGAAAATCGTTTCGGTAAAAAGAAAACGTACTAAGTCCAGAGCTCCATGAATGTTAAGGACGAAAAAAAAAGTCACTACAAAGTACTACCATTCAAATCTAAATTGCCTGAAACATACTCCTAACAGGTTTTTGGGGGGACAATTTACCGAAACTTTGGTTTCGGTAAAAAGAAAATCGTTTCGGTAAAAAGAAAATGTACTAAGTCCAGAGCTCGATGAGTGTTAGGGACGAAACATTCGTTTCGGTATAAAGAAAATCGTTTCGGTAAAAAGAAAACTTACTAAGTCCAGAGCTCGATGAATGTTAGGGACGAAAAAAAAAGTCACTACAAAGTACTACCATTCAACTCTAAATTGCCTGAAACGTACTCCTAACAGGTTTTTGGGGGGACGATTTAAGAGAAAATCGTTTCGGTAAAAAGAAAATGTACTAAGTCCAGAGCTCGATGAATGTTAGGGACGGAAAAAAAAAGTCACTACAAAGTACTACCATTCAACTCTAAATTGCCTGAAACGTACTCCTAACAGGTTTTTGGGGGGACAATTTACCAAAAAGAAAATCGTTTCGGTAAAAAGCAAATTTACTAAGTCCAGAGCTCGATGAGTGTTAGGGACGAAACATTCGTTTCGGTATAAAGAAAATCGTTTCGGTAAAAAGAAAACGTACTAAGTCCAGAGCTCGATGAATGTTAGGGACGAAAAAAAAAAGTCACTAAAAAGTACTACCATTCAACTCTAAATTGCCTGAAACGTACTCCTAACATGTTTTTGGGGGGACAATTTACCGAAACTTTCGTTTCGGTAAAAAGAAAATCGTTTCGGTAAAAGGAACATTTACTAAGTTTACTAATCGTTTCGGTAAAAAGAAAATTTACTAAGTCCAGAGCTCGATGAATGTTAGGGACGGAAAAAAAAAGTCACTACAAAGTACTACCATTCAACTCTAAATTGCCTGAAACGTACTCCTAACAGGTTTTTGGGGGGACAATTTACCAAAAAGAAAATCGTTATGGTAAAAAGCAAATTTACTAAGTCCAGAGCTCGATGAGTGTTAGGGACGAAACATTCGTTTCGGTATAAAGAAAATCGTTTCGGTAAAAAGAAAACGTACTAAGTCCAGAGCTCGATGAATGTTAGGGACGAAAAAAAAAAGTCACTAAAAAGTACTACCATTCAACTCTAAATTGCCTGAAACGTACTCCTAACATGTTTTTGGGGGGACAATTTACCGAAACTTTCGTTTCGGTAAAAAGAAAATCGTTTCGGTAAAAGTAACATTTACTAAGTTTACTAATCGTTTCGGTAAAAAGAAAATTTACTAAGTCCAGGGCTCGATGAATGTTAGGGACGAAAAAAAAAGTCACTACAAAGTACTACCATTCAACTCTAAATTGCCTGAAACGTACTCCTAACAGGTTTTTGGGGGGACAATTTACCGAAACTTTCGTTTCGGTAAAAAGAAAATCATTTCGGTAAAAAGAAAATTTACTAATCGTTTCGGTAAAAAGAAAATTTACTAAGTCCAGAGCTCGATGAATGTTAGGGACGAAAAAAAAAAGTCACTACAAAGTACTACAATTCAACTCTAAATTGCCTGAAGCGTACTCCTAACAGGTTTTTGGAGGACAATTTACCGAAACTTTCGTTTCGGTAAAAAGAAAATCGTTTCGGTAAAAAGAAAATGTACTAAGTCCAGAGCTCGATGAATGTTAGGGACCAAAAAAAGTCACTACAAAGTACTACCAATCAACTCTAAATTCTCTGAAACGTACTCCTAACAGGTTTTTGGGGGGACGATTTTGGCCTCCACACTTTGTGATTTTTTCGGATTTAACTTTCGTTTCGGTAGAGACCAACTTTCGTTTCGGTAGTGACCCAATGGTGAAAAAATACATTTACTAAGTCCAGAGCTCGATGAATGTTAGGGACCCAAAAAAGTCACTACAAAGTACTACCAATCAACTCTAAATTGCCTGAAACGTACTCCTAACAGGTTTTTGGGGGGACGATTTTGGCCTCCACACTTCACTCCAAATTACCAACATTACCTCTCATTACTACAGAACTGTACCGTAAATTGTACACCAGCCAGTCCATGCTAACGTCATGAAAGGAGAATGCTGTTATATATCAGGTGAAGACAAAATAGCCTAAACACATAGTGGCTGGTTGCTGTATAGATCATAACATCAACTCGGAAAGCTTAATAAATTGAAACAATTGCTGCAGCTTAATATTTTATTTTCACTCACTGCAAAATATGCCATTTTGACAATGAAATCCAGTATTATGGACATATTTCTTTTAAGCTTTGCCACTCCAAGCACTTTTAGCAGGGCGGAATTTTGATACCATAGTGCACTTGGTGATACAAGGGCGAAATTTGGCACAGATGACCTTCATAAGACCCTAATTGATAATCAACCTCTGGCCACGCGGAATTCCTAAGATTTCAAGATGGCCACCACCAGTTTTCAAAATGGCTGCAACTGGGCCAATGCGTTGGACTATATCGCTTTGCTGGGGCTTATTTTAATATAAGAGAATATTTTCTGGAGGTATTCCTACCAAGTAAGATAAAAAATAACATTAGGTTCCAATATGGCTGCCGATAAATTGCAGAAATGTGCATCTGCTTATGGTTTATCCACATGAGCTTGTAGTACATGTATTTGTATTAATTATCATACACAGAATCCATTTATGGAACATTTGAAAGTGATTTAGTAGCTTGGTAAAGCTTAGTGCTTACTTTTTGTTTTGTTATCAAGTCATTATAAACACATTTTCATTTACAATGGTGGCTGGGCAAGTGACAGGCCAGTGTACTAGCAACTGCAACCACAGAGGGGTGTGCAGATAAGTCCAAACTTAAAGCATTTGCAGTGTCCAGAACATGCTTTTTTACATCCACATCGTGTCAGCTTCTGGCATAATTTGGCAAACAGGACTGCACAAGAGTCACTGGCCCCATGTATGTCCTGCTTGCAATGCACTTCACTTGCATTCACTTCCTTGTAGGAACTACTTCTATGAAGTTCTATCGTACATGAGTACTATGAACTCCTCAATGACTTGCATATGTTTATCATTTATTGCAACAGGTGTTGAACCTAATTTGGAGAAGTTGTCTGCCATGCTGACCTTTTTCCCTTTCCATGGAAGGACGAAACTGTGTGGCATCCCCTGAATGCATGAAAGAAGCAAAGACCTGATGACTTTGATTCAATAGCTGATGCAATTTCATGAACGGGATCCATCTGAGATCCTTCCCTCCTTCCAAAGGCAATCCACAGCTAATTCAAGCCAAGTCTTTGAACAAGTGAAACTGTTATGTCAACAATGTCAGTATCTGAGGCAGAGCTGCAGAGGATAGCATCTGACACATCATGATTCGCAGCTCAGATACTGACGTTGTTGTCATAGCAGTTGCACTTGTTCAAATTAAATAAGTCTGACACTTATTGTCAGTATCAGCTGAGAACGCAGGGGTCTTATAGACCCCCTGGTATTGCTGAGGTGGAGCGCCACACTCACCGTACCTACTCATACACTGATCCTGATCGAACCCATGACCATGTGATCCGAAGGTGAAAGCTCTACCGACTGAGCAACCCAGACACAAAGACTTGAAAAAGCTGTCGAAGGACCTCAGATGGATCCCCCTTCATGAAAATGCATCAGCTATTGGATCAAAGTCATCAGGTCTTTGCTTCTTTCATGCGTTCAGCAGATGCCATACAGTTTTGTCCTTCCACGGAAAGAGAAAAAGGTCAGCACCTGTTTGAGAAAATATCCATATATATATCTAGGTTTTTGTATTTAGTTGCCCTAGGTCATTAAAAAGCTACCAAATCACTTTAAAATGAGCTATAAATTGATTCTGTGTATGGTAATTAATACAAATACATGTGCTTCAAGCTCATGTGAATGTACATTTATGCAATTTATCGGCAGCCATATTGGAAAATATGCCGCCATATTGGAACCTAATATTATTATTTTTTATCTTACTTGGTAGAAATACCTTCAGAACATATTCTCCTATATTAAAATAAGAGGGAAATCAAAGATTTACAGCCCCAGCAAAGTGATATAGTCCAAAGTGTTGGCCCAGTTGCAGCCATTTTGAAAACTGGTGGTGGCCATCTTGAAATATTAGGATTTTTGCGTGGCCAGAGGTTGATTATCAATTAGAGTCATATGAAGGACATCTGTGCCAAATTTCACGCTTGTATCACCAAGTGCACTATCGTGTATTGAAAACGGCAAAATTCCGCCCTGCTATTTAGGAAAAAAAGAAATAAGGACACTAAAACAAAACTTGACAATTAACAATAAAACATTTCTCTCACAAACGTTGAATAGAATATATTAAACAAGTATCCGAAAGTCTTTATATTCCAAAACGATCCCGGTGTTGCTTCTCACACTGGACATTAGCTCAGCTAGCATGAGGCTAACACCAGTGTAACTCCAGACGCCTGCTTACTACAGTAACGTTAAAACCAGGACTCGTCTTGACTCCAAACAGGATAAATATTAAACACTATCAATAGAGATGAGTAAACTCATTCATCACTTATGCACTAAGTGGTACGATTGTCACGTAATGCTCCCGTTGATACACATATAGGATCCTTCAGACACACCAAAACCACTTCCTCTAAAATTGGCTAAGCGCACACACACATCCCAGCTCGTCCCGCCCCCCAACCAATCATATGCTTGGAAAAGTCCAATCAGTCAACAAGTTAGAGATGAGGTTCCTCGCTTCTCTGTGCCGTTTTCGCAGGACATGTCGCACATTTTCCACTATACATGTTTCTTACCCCTTTCTGCACATCGTATCCAAAAAGTAAAGGTTTTTTGCCATGCTCTCAGATGTTTTAAGTTTTAGCGCACAATAAAAGCTATCCAACGAGTTGAAAAAAGTATTTAATTTGCCTCTGTCCTCATCCGGTTACATGTTTTGAAGACATTGCGCAAGAGTTGCGCCCATAGACATAACATTGCTGCTTTCCCTACTGGTCAAATGTTGAATTGCATCTTCTAATGCAAAATATTATGGAACCGGCTGAGGACAGAGGCAAATTAAATAATGGGTCATGAAGTTAGCCCAGAATGGCTGATGTACAATTTACGGTACAATTCTGTTGTAATTAGATGTAAAGTAACTTGGAAAGTGGAAATAACATTAAATAAAGGCCTAATAAAGAACACATTTGTTCTAACGAAACCCTTACAGTAGACTAATAGTAGCCTTACATCACATTGTCTAGTTAGTAGTTGCGGGGTTGTAATGTGACGGTCAAGTAAGTGGAAATAACATCTTATTAGGCTTTGATAGGTCTTATTAGGCTTTGTTAGCCTCTAGGAATTATGTTCCATAATTAGCGTATAACTGTGTTTGTTTCAAGGTTCAAGGTTCAAGGTTCATTTTATTTTGTCTCTCGAGAGAGAAATTTGTCTTGGAGTTAGAGCCCCACTGCATACATATAACATTCAACATATCAAAGAAAAGAATACAAAAAACAACAATACAACAGTAAACACATAGACAAGATATAATGCACATATTCCCTTAACAAGGTGCGTCTAGACATTTCAAAGTCTTCTTTGTAGTCTTAGATTCAATAATTGGATTGACATAGGAATGAAAGAATACTTATATCGATTATATTCCCACCTTGGCGTCCTATACCTTCTACCCGATGGTAGTAGATCATACTCTGGGTTCAGTACATGCAAGGGATCAGACATAGTATTCTGGGCCTGCCTTATTACTGCTTGCTCAAAGATGACCTGGGGCCTGATCGGGGGGGTAGACATCCCCATAATCTTCCCCGCCATATTCACTAGTCTTGTAATTTGTGATTTGTACACAACCGTCAGGTTTCCGAACCAACTGGATATTCCGTATCTTAAGATGGACTCAATACTGGCCCTGTAAAAAGTCAACATAATATTTCGACTGACTCCGAAGAGCCTAAGCCTTCGAAGGAAGTGTAGACGCTGGTGTATCTTTGAACACACAGTTGTAACATGTGTATGCCAGCTCAGATCCTTGTCAATCTGTACTCCTAGGTACTTGTATGAGGAGACTTGTTCTATGTTATGGTTGTGAATGGCGATCATACTGTGGTCCCCTAAGGACCTGGGGTCCACTATGATCTCCTGTGTTTTGCTTACATTTATTTTCAGATGGTGTTGATCGCACCACTCTGTGAAATTGTCAACACCTGATGTGTGACTGACGATGTCACTGTTGCTTTTGAGCAGACTAAGAATCACAGTGTCGTCTGAGAACTTTAGAACAAACTGATTCGGATTTGAGCTGACACAGTCATCAGTGTACAATGTAAACAGAAGGGAGGAACTACAGTGGTTAGCACTTGAGAATGGCAGTAATACCATCCGAGTGCCTCTGTGGTGCCACTGTGGTACCACCACTACTTGGTGGTGCCGCATTTGACACCTTTTTTTAAGGTGTAGTGTGGCTGAACGGCCACCATGTGGCACATGTGAGTCCATTAACTCTACAGTACAGTATTAGCAACAGGGGAAGGGTGAATGCATTTAAAGTTAATGTTATTTTTATTTTTTGTAAACATAGAAAATAAGGGAATGAGTCCTTAGGATGAATTGAAAGTAGCAATTATTTCTTTAAACACAACTGTGTTTCATGGTGGAAGAAGTGCACAGACATTTTACTTAAGTAAAAGTAGCAATACCACAATATAAAAATACTCTATTTTATATTTACTTATTTTTAAATATACTTACCAAAAGCTAATGTTCTACAATGTTTGAAAGTAGCCGATCTAGCTTGTAGATCGGCTATGTTCAAATGGCTGTGGTATAACATAGGGCTAAAGTGGTTAATATGTATGTTTTATTATATAACAATTTATATCTGCAGAGTAACTAAAGTTTTCAAATAATTGTAGTAGTGGAGTAAAAGTACACTATTTGCCTTTGCAGGCGTTGTGGAGTAGAAGTGAAAGTACACTAATACTCCAGTACAGTAAAAAGAAAACACTTCATCATTTTCCCCAAGGTTCTATGGCACCCAAATAAAATACTCTATTACAACTAAAAGGCCTGTGTTCAAAATGTTACTTATCCTAAGTAGCCTAACTAGTAACTAAAGTTTTCAAATAATTGTAGTGGAGTAAAAGTACAATATTTGCCTCTGCAGATGTAGTGGAGTAGAAGTAAAAGTACAGTAATACTCCAGTGAAGTAAAAAACACCTCAACATTATTCAATAATTTCTAGGCGCCCCAACCTGGAATCAAACCCTGCTCTGCAAATTGTAAGGCCATCCTCTACTCCACTACACTACTGGTACAGTGATAAGTCTGTGGGGTCAGGACGTGCCTCGTTCTCTATGTTCTGTGCACTACTCCTTGGAAAGCATGCAGCTCCCAAAGCTGCTACTGTCTGAGAGCAGTAACTAGTAACTATAGTAGTCAACTAAAAGCATAATATAAACTACTGTCCGGCACAATTATATTGTTTTAGAATGTGAAACAGAGTTAAATGAACACAGGAGAGTATATTGTACTAACTAACTAAGGACCCCAATTTAAACAAGCCATATGGCTTTCTTATTCCTATTTAGCAGCCAGCTTCCTATTTAGTCGACCTTGGATTTGAACTGTACTTTCATGTGCTCTTTGTCTGCAAACTTCTAAATAAAGTATTCAATCAATCAAAAAACTTTTCATGGTTGGAAAAACAGAGAGAGAATGAGAGTTTTCATGTGAAGAATTGCTGGGATCCACAGAAAATCTTTGCTATCAGTCTGTCTGTCAACGACATGCAAATTAACTGGTTTAGCACCTTGGCCAGGGTCTTTTGTTTGTCTCTAGTTCATTCATTGTCATCACAATGGACTTAGAGCCCAGGAGTTTGCCCTCCCCCCACACACACACACACACACACAAGCACACTTTTTCAATTGCAGTTTGTTTTCATTTGATTTTAAGTGGATTTGCTAGTTTCGTTTTTAGCTTGTGAAAAGGCTTAGTTTTAGTTGAGTTTTTAAATTAGTTTCAGTGTTCATTTTGGTTGTATTATTGTAAGGGTAGTCAGGGGCAATATTCAACAAGCTCAGAATAGTGAAAATGGCAGATCTACAAGCTCACAACACGTTGCATTGCTACAACTGCTGTTGTCATCGGCTGTGTGGAGACAGAAATTAAAACTGATTCAGATTTTTTGCTTAATCATTCTGAATCAGCTTTGCTTAATCATTCATCAAAAGTTATGAAAGCTCTAATGAAGGAACGGGACTCAACTGACGTTGACAGAGAAGCATCAGAAAGATTCATCAGACTTACAAACATCCCATCAGAGAGAATTTGATGCATTTGGGGTTGACCTTAAAAATGCAGTCGATGCCCATAGTACTGAAGACAGAGAGAAAAACTCTAAAAATGTAATGAAAACAAAGTGCAATTGAAAACATGTAGTCAAACAAAAATACAAATGTGTGCGTGTGTGAGGATAAAATCTCTGTTGATTTATCTCTGAGAGGGTAGCCTAAAAATGTATGTATCCACTAGTAAAGTTACTCTGGTTTGGTAACAAAATGTAAAGTGCGTTATAAATAAAATCCATTATTATTATTATTATTATTACTCTCAGAAAGTAGCAGCTTTGGGAGCTGCCAGCTTTTTATCTGACTTTCCAAGGAGTAGTGCACAGAACATAGAGAACGAGACACGTCCTGACCCCACAGACTTATCACTGTACCAGTAGTGTAGTGGAGTAGATAGTGGTCTTACAAGTTACAGAGCAGGGTTTGATTCTAGGTTAGGGTGCCTAGAACTTACATGTGCATAATGTTGAGGTGTTTGTTTTACTTTACTGGAGTATTACTGTACTTTTACTTCTACTCCACTACAACTGCAGAGGCAAATATTGTACTTTCACTCCACTACAATTATTTGAAAGCTTTAGTTACTTTGCAGATATAAATTGTTATATTATAAAACATACATATTAACCACTTTAGCCCTATTTTATACCACAGCCATTTGAAAATAGCCGTTCTACAAGGTAGATCGGCTACTTTAAAACATTTTAGTACTTTTGGTACTTTAAGTATATTTTGATGCCAATACCGTTGTACTTTTACTCAAGTAACATTGCACTGTTACAGCTGGAAGTGTAACTACACCTGCAAAGGCAAATAGTGTACTTTTACTCCACTACTACAATTATTTGAAAACTTTAGTTACTTTGCAGATACAAATTGTTATATAATAAAACATACATATTAACCACTTTAGCCCTATGTTATACCACAGCCATTTGAAAATAGCCGATCTACAAGCTAGATCGGCTACTTTCAAACATTGTAGAACATTAGCTTTTGGTAAGTATATTTAAAAATAAGTAAATATAAAATAGAGTATTTTTATATTGTGGTATTGCTACTTTTACTTAAGTAAAATGTCTGTGCACTTCTTCCACCATGAAACACAGTTGTGTTTAAAGAAATAATTGCTACTTTCAAAGCCCACTGAGTGCAATTTACCAAAATACTTCTTGATAATATAACCCATACAATTATTTGTTTCACTTCTCAACAAGTTCAGCTTCAATTGCAGCCTCTGTTGACTGGAAGCAGCCCTGTCTCAAATAGACACAACATGCCTGTGTCTGGGCATTAGTTGCTCTCTACCGCCATCTAGTGGCACCACAGAGAAAAAAGCGGTACCGCAAAAGTAGGTGGTACCAGAGAGGCGCCAGAGGGGTGCCACCCCTGACATTCTGAAGGTACAACCACTGTAACTGTTCCTTGGGGCACCCCTGTACTGCATAGTGTCTCCTCTGAGAGCACTGAGTTAAATCTCACCCTCTGCGGTCTCTCCGAGAGGAAAGAGAAGTACCACTTTATTATAGAAGGGTTCACATCCAACTGAGCTAGCTTACGTAACAGAATATCTGGATGTATTGTATTAAAGGCTGAACTAAAATCAATAAAAAGTAGTCTGGCATATGCTAGCTTGTTCTCCAAGTGTTTCAGAGTGAAATGAGCTAATGTAGAGATTGCATCGCATGTACTGCGGTTCTTAGCGTAAGCAAATTGGTACTGGTCTAGACGAGGTCCTACCTCCTTGCGGAGTTCCTCAGTAAGAATCCTCTCCAGTGTTTTTACTACATTTGAAGTTATAGCCACAGGTCTATAGTCATTATTCTCAGTTGGGCTTGCTTTTTTAGGGATAGGGACAATCACTGACTTCTTCCAAAGTTCAGGCACTTTGTGTGAGTCTAAGGAGAGTTGGAAAAGCTTGTGCCACGCTGGGGCTAATTCCTCAGCACAGGTTTTTAAAAGGGAAGCATGCATTCCGTCTGGTCCCGTTGCTTTATTAGTCTGTATGTTCTTGAACACTCTACACACTGTATCCTGATCTATCACCATCCTGTCATTAATAGCATCACAGTTCAGTCCATTTATAACATCATGACAACCCTGGGAAGCATCACATTCGAACCTCATAAAGAAATCATTGAGCACATTAGCTCTAGCCCCCTCATCTAGAGCAAATACGGGCTTCCTTTCTGATTTCATATTGGTCATCTCCCTAATGGAGTCCCAGAGTCTTTTTGTGTTTAAATTGGCCAAGTCTTGTTCTGCGCGCTCTCTGAATTTCCTCCTTGCCACGCTCATTTCAGTGCTCAGCTCCTTTTGTGCAGCTTTCAGGGCTGCTGTGTTCCCCGATCTGAAGGCCACATTTTTCCTCCGAATACACTCTTTGATCTCCTTCGTTAGATACGGTTTATTATTCGGATATTTCGTTATAGTTTTCTGTGGCACAATTAAATCAACACAAAAGGAAATATAGGCTGTAATAGCCTCCGTAGCCGTGTCAATGTCTGCATCCTCAAAGAAAGTGTCCCAGTCAGTACACAGGAAGCATCCTTTCAGCTCCTCAGTGACGTCTGTAGACCACATATGCACTGTCTTCTTAACCGGCTTACTGGATTTGAATACAGACCGTTTGTTTCTGTCTAATAGCAGAGAACACCATTTCTAATAACGCCTTTTGTTACGCTTCATTTCTAATTAGAACATAATTAAGGGATAATAGTGGAAAATAAGGGTATAACAACGTTTGTTTCTTTCTAATAAAAAAAACATTATTGCTAATAAGAAACACATTATTTGTAATAACGGCTTATTATGTCAAATTAGTGTACCGTAAATTGTGCTGCGACCGATATTTTAAACGTATTCACTGTTGAACTTCAGAAAACATTAAAGTCCTACTAAATAGGCTGGTAGCCAGCACCCCATTGTCTTCTAGAAGGCAATGGACTGCTGTGTGTGCAGAAGGAAACAGATGCATTTCTGAGACATCCTGTGGGTACGAAGTCTGGTTTAGAATTCAGGACATCCTGAACGTTACACCCAGAAAGCTCAGTTAACATGCTAGGTTCCGTTGACAGGCTTTTTAACAAGTTATGACTCTTGCACCATCAATAGCAATGCAACACCTCTTGCCCATGCAGGGCCCAGGGTGCCATCTCATCAATACAGCGAGCAGTGGTTGTGTTCAACAACAGAATCATTTTTGGATTATTAATATTCATAAGGTTTGTTTGACAGCACCATGATCAATGTTGTGTAAATAATATAATATGAATATAACATATCGTCGGTGTCCAGGACGAACCAGCTAACTCCATTTTCATCTTTTTTTTTTTTTTTCATAAATCAATGCTATTGAACACCCTTTAGGTCTGTGTAAAAAATCAGAACATTTGAACCAATAAAAAGTATTAAAAAACGCATCAGACGAAAACTCCCAACTCCATTGGATCCTCAAACTGTCCGTCAAAAACAAACAACTCCCCCCTCTCCTCCACAGCGCTGCTTTTTAACAGCATGAGTAGAGCGCGGTGCGCAGTGAACGAGGAGGAGGAACACGTAAACAAGCTCCCCATAGTCTGTTAAAACTACTGTAGGCCTATGCAGTGTACCTGTTTATCAAACTTAGCACTGATGCTAATGTTATGAAAACAAGTAATTATATTTCTAAAATCTATGAAGTGTTAATGAGGAGAGCAATGTGACAAGAAGACAGGCGTTCATAGCATTTCTGTCGCGCTAGTTCTACTACCTCCTACTACCTCCTACTACCTTTGCAGAAGTTAAAGTCCTGTTTATTATTGTAGGCCTATATAATAAGTGGCATGAAGCATCAGGCCATTAATTCACACGTTGTTGTGATGCATTGTGAGCTTGGAGATCCATTGTTAGCTTTTGAGAATTTGTACCCTTTTGAAACCTCTCCCTCAGCAGCGAGTGGAGCTATTGTTGTTTGGACACCTAACTCCACTTCAGCTTGATTTCTGCTCGTCTGAAACTACTAACTCCACTTGCGCTGGGTAAAGTGTTGATTTACCCGCGATTTGGTTAAAGTGTTGATAATATAATGACACATGCAAGTATCTGACAATATATAAAGTCACTATACCAACTTTGATGAGGCAGTAATTGCTTTGTTTTAAAAATATAAGGTTTTCTTAATTTCCTGAAAAACGTATATTTTGTTTTTTCGTTTCCTGACCAATGAGCGTTTTGGAGTTAGCAGTTTCTGGCTGGACAGCAGAGATATGTTATATTCATGTTATGTCTATTTTCAGACATATTTAAAATGTTGAAAAAATAAAACAACTATCCTATAAAAACGATTAATTTGGCGGCCCCTTTGCAGTGACTGAGGACCCCCTAGGGGTCATGGAATATCCATAATTCAGCATAAACTACATTTGCCATTTTTGGCATGATGACTGATTTAATAAAATGTATTTGATTTAAATATATTACATGTCTTCACTGGAAAGTTGCATTCAAATAAAATATAATTTCTTAAGTTCTTCATGCTAAAGGCCTATGCTGTAACCTGCATAGTCATGTGTGTGGCTACTAAATCAACCAGATGGCAAATAGATGATTCAAGCTAAGTGGCAGAATATACATGTTTATTTTGTAAGTGATATTAAGACATTTTCCCACATTTTATTTCTTGGGATCTGGTCACCATACTTAGGATTAGATAGCATACTGTTGTGAAATAGATTATGGAGCTTAACTTTTTACACCAACGAAGACAACATTTACCGGAACTGATCCCCTGTACAATACCCACAAAAAAAGATAACTTTATTATGAAAAAACAGTCATTATAACATGATAATGTGAATTGTTTCTTTGGGATGTCCATGACACGGAAATTGCAGGAATAATAACGTGATTCACAACGCTAAGTAATGAACCACAGACATTACCCAGATTGGCTGCAAATTATATAAGTCCTGGCAGACCCAGTCATCTTTCCAATTTCAGTTGCACAATAATAATACATTCATATCACATTCACATGCCGATTTAAGCTCTGACATTTAAGGGAATTTTAGCCTGGTATTACCAGATTTCTACAGTGGCTTTAAAACATTTTTGACAAAAAGATAATCAGGTTTTTTTTTTTCTAGTGAAAAAAAAGACCCAGCCCAGCGAGGAGACTCAACTTTGTTTAGTCACAAATAATTACTAAAGAAAATGCTTGAAAATCAGTGTATGTCAGTGATATAATATAGAATGGAGAATAAGAACCAGTTCAAGTTCAATAATGAAAACAAACGTAGAACAGGAGCACATGTGGGAGCAAACAGCTAAACCAGCCACCCCAGGTGAAACTCCTCCCACTAATGACCTCCACTCTGCTGCCACTTCCTGAGAGGGGAGGAGAGCACAACCAATAGGATGCATCACTATGAGCAGGGGGAGGGGCATCACACAACCAACACATCAATCAATCAATCAATAATGTAGTGATTATAAGTGATTATAATAATCATATATACTCTCATGGGTGATGTGGTTCTGTAGATGGTGTTATGACTCCATAGACTTGATTCTGATCCATAGTGGCCGGTTGGAGGCTCTCATAGATGGAGTCCTGGCCTGTGATCTGACAGATATAGGGGAGGGGAAGAGAAAGTTTCATTGCTCAAGTACATTTGCAAACATCCAAAAGTTGTCCTCTGCATTTAACCCATCCTAACTGTCAGCAGTGAGAAGCCAGTGTCTAGGGAACAGTTCCCAGAGAGTGAGATTTGACGAAGAAGAAACATCAAGCATAAAAACCAATTCAGACAGAACTACATCACAACTAGTGAAAACAACACAACAACTGACCAGCCTTATAGTTTTGAAATATGTATTAGTTTTAGTTATATTACGTTTTTAAGTTTGATGGTTGATTTCAGTTTAGTTTTAGTTTTACAAGTACATATTAGTCGTTCTATATTTAGGAATTGACTAGTTTTAGTTTAGGCTTGTGATCCAAGCACCACCGAAGAAGAGTACACCCAGAAAGCACGTGATCACAACAACAAAAAAGCTAGGCACCTTTCATGTTAAAGGATTTATAAAAGTGTTTTTCAAAAAACAAGCCACATTCAAATGGCCATAGCTCTGAAATAGAGGATCGCGTCCGGACAATCTGTTTTCCCGATTCTACTGGACCCTGTGCGTGTAATGAGCCGATCTCCGTGAGGAAGGAGGTCACGGAGAATATTCCATGATTTCAAAGGTACAGTAAAATCGCCGTTTTTGCTGGCAAGGGGACGGTAGACAATGTTTTAACTCTGGCAGTCAATGAGTTAATATATATTTTTCTCATTTTAGTTTTAGTCATTTGTTTTAGTAACTATTATAACCCTGCAACACACCAGTTACACCAGAACAAAGACCAATGATAATACTCATACTCACCTCTCTATCATCACCAGTGGGGTTCCTGGCACTGAGGATGACCACTGGAAAATATATGAAACACATGGTCATCAAACTGATAATACAGTAAGTGTCATTTTGTTTCTGTGTGATTCAACAGGGAATCCCTGTAGCTTTTGGGCTAATCTGGTACATTTCTGCATGCGCATGCTTGCGTGATTTTGTGTGTGTGTGTGTGTGTGTGTGTGTGTGTGTGTGTGTGTGTGTGTGTGTGTGTGTGTGTGTGTGCGTGCGTGCGTGCGTGCGTGCGTGCGTGCGTGCGTGCGCGCGTGTGTGCTTATGTGCGTGTGTGTGTGTGTGTGTGTGTGTGTGTGTGAGAGATAGAGAGAGAGAGAGAGAGAGAGAGAGAGAGTTTCACCTTGTTGTGTTTGTGTTATGACACCATAGACTTGATTCTGATCCATAGTGGCTGGTTGGAGGCTCTGATAGATAGAGTCTGGACCTGTGGTCTGACAGATATAGGGAAGGAGAAGGAGAAAGGTTCATTGGTCAAGAGCGTTTGCACACACCCATAATGTGGAGTGGAGATGTAAGCACAGAGGCTCACCTGGAGAACAGAGGACAGTCACTGATGAGAGACTGAGATACTGAAGTTTGACACAATGAACCACACTGACTGACAAACTATACTCTGTGTGTGTATTTGCTGCTCATAATTGGTTTCCAGGCGTTGTCTTCAGGTATGGTCTTTCCTCCTGAATATTATTTGTCCATTTATAGCAGTATAAAAACACAAGTGTATAATGAAGACATCCACCAGAAACAGACTGGATTAGTTCCAGTCAGAGTTTGATTTCACCTTCATTTAATCAGGATGTCACACTGATACCATGTCAACCATTTTCAAAACGTGTTTGTCTGTCCTACTGCTGTCCTAAAGCTAAAATGAAAAAGTACCTGAAGAACCTAACATGAGTCCTGGCATCATTCTCTTATTTATACAAAGAACAATATATAATCATCAGAAAACTGTCATAATACTCACCTCTCCATCATCTTCATTGGGCTTCCTGGCACTGAGGATGACCACTGAAAAGATATGCAACACATGTTTATCTCTCTCTCTCTCTCTCTCTCTCTCTCACACACACACACACACACACACACACACACACACACACACACACACACACACACACACACACACACACACACACACACACACACAGCGTGTTGCTATGCATTGCGAACTTGTAGATCTACTATTTTTGAATATTTTGACTGTGTGTGTGTGTGTGTGTGTGTGTGTGTGTGTGTGTGTGTGTGTGTGTGTGTGTGTGTGTGTGAGAGACTCACTTTGTGGTTTTCTGATCCTCTTTATGTAGAACATCAGCACTGCCACCACTGTCACAGCTAGTGCAACAGTTAAACCAACAAGCAAACCTAGAAATGTACATAATTGAGTTACATTATCAACCTCCAGTGGACACTAGGGCTGTTGGAAATAACTTCAGCAGTTTAATATAATTGTCTCCACCAGGTCGAAAGGCTTGGCCGAGACTATGTTTCGTCCGTCCGTCCGTCCGTCCGTCCGTCCGTCCATCGTGAGTGTGTGTGTGTGTGTGTGTGTGTGTGTGTGTGTGTGTGTGTGTGTGTGTGTGTGTGTGTGTGTGTGTGTGTGTGTGTCCATCTGTCTGTGAGCAGCTAATCTCCGGCACCGTTGGCTTTATCGCAGCGAAACTGTGCACACACACTCCCTGGATGCCAGATCAGAACCACTGCCTCACATTGTTCATTTTTTGACAGTACTCCTACAGATTTTGTCCAAACATCACGCAAATCGGTACACAGTATCTCTATAGTCATTAAACCAAACTGGTCTTTCAATTTTTTCATATTCCATTCTGATTGGTTAATATTGTCTTCCAAAATTTGCAGGAGTAGGCTACTCTGTTTTGAACAAAATGCCTCAAAACATGAACACAGCATGCAATTTCCGTAAAATTGTGCACGCACAGTCCCACTAGGCCGAGGAAGAAATGCTACTTGAACATTTTCAAATCAGCCTCATGGTGGCGCTATAGCAGACCAATTTGTGTTTCTACCTATAGCTGCACCTATCTGTATATAACTTTCTATGTGCACTCCCTAGGGGCCAAGAACATTTTTTTTTGTTTAACATCTGCCTTTTATAGCGCCATATAGATATATAAACACGCACGCGCGCGCACACACACACACACACACACACACACACACACACACACACACACACACACACACACACACACACACACACACACACACACACACACACACACTTGATGTATGCATAGCAGCCCTGAATGCAAAGCACTCAAAGGATTTAAGGAAACACACTGCATACCAGCCCCTGAAGATGAGGAGGAAGAAGATTCATGATGCATTGTTGTTGATACGATGGAGATCATTGTAGAAACATCAGGATGCTGAAATGTAGACGTGGTAGTGGTCATCATAACTGTTGTAATGTGAGTGGTCTTCTTAACTGTTGTAACAGGTATGATGTTATTAATTGTAACAGGAGTTGAAAGTATGTTGAATGAATGAAGAATAATGATCAAGTCATGTATTTATGTTTAAACATTTCTATTATTATTTTGACACACTAATGAATCCTTTCAACATTGTGTAGAATGAGACATGGTAAACATGAAGTACGGTTAATCATTGAAGCACAGTAGTTATAAGACTTACCATCTTTAACATCAAGATGCACTTGTATATCAGCTATAATTGATCTCTCCAGTCCACATATGTATGTTCCAGAGTCTGACTTCTGGAGTTTAGTGATGGATACCTGTAAGTCTTTTCCTGAGTTTCTTATACTTATTCTACCTCTTTCTGCAGTTTTTCCAGCTTCTGCCCTGACAATGATGTCTTGTTGTAATGGGCATGCATTTTTGCAGAGGTATACTTCATAACCCCCGATTCCGAACAAGATCCATTTATCCCAGGAGCAGGTGAAAGACACATCATCCCCGACTTGGCCAGTTACGATGAGAGGTGTTGTTTCCACAATACTCCACACTATAATACAATAGATAACCAAGGAAACAGCTCATCAGAATGACACACAACGTATTAATTGACAACATGATGTGAAGAGTGTATTTTTGCAGAAGGTTTTAACATGCTCTACACAGCAGTGGACAGACTGAGAGCATCATACAGACACTCAGAGACAGAGACAACCACACAGGCAGAGAGACACATGAAAAAAGCAGAGGTCACTCACCAGAAAGCAAGCAGTAAATGTAGACATTTTTCATGATGACAATGAGCTGCAGGGGACTTGTCTCGTTCTATCCGGAGACGATATTGAGCTTCCTCATGCTTTGAGTAAAGGTCTAGATGTCTTTACATCATTAAACTCCACCCTCTTTCTCTGACATCTACTGCAAATATACAAACATGGTCACGTTCACACATACACAATGCATTTATGGTTAGCTTCACTTCATGTCTCTGTCGTATCATTACTCTAAGATTCACAGACTCTTTATGAAGATTTTGGAAGATTTTCAAATCTTAAAAGTTCAATTTCACTTTCATTTGAATACAGAGGCCTACTATTATAAAATGACACTGGCAAAATCATTTTACAAATGATGGTCCTCACTGACTGATAGTATTGTATGTATCTTTACATCTGTTAATCACTGGATCCTGTGTTATCAACACATTGAATGATGAACTTCAGATAACATTAAAGTGCTACTAAATAGGCTGGTAGCCTGTCTGAGTTAGTGCTGCAAAATGGAGCTCGTACCAACTGTCTATTCTTTACTGCAAAACCACAGCAACCGGTTATGGTTTTGAAGAGTGACTCAGTTGGAAATGACGTTTCCTCTTTCGGTTGAGATGCAACAACGACTTTATCAAACATAGAGTATCACTGATGTGTAACTCGCATGAGACATGTTGTTGTTCCAGGCTTTAGCCAGGACCATCCATTGCTCTGCACGCATGCATTGTTTACGTGCGTGTGCTCGCCGTGGAGTCCACAGCTCTAAACAGTGCAGCGTTGCAGACGGTGAGATTTATGGCACCGAAAGTAATCTGTTATTATACAATTCTGGCACCCGTTGTGTTAACATTTAGTGTATAGGCTGCAGTCTTGGTACTGTAGTGGTGGGTGTCTTTTTCTGTTACCCGTTTGTTAATGTTCTTTTTTATTTTTATTTTTGTTATAATTAGGTAAGATCTTTAATCTTTAAGCATAGGATTTTCTTTTTATTGGGAGTTTAGGGCCCACCCTGAGGTAATTTCTCCATGTTCAAACTCTACAATAAATCACTGTCTTTTGGAGAAAAACTGGTGGCGGTGTTTGGGGACTGGGAAGGAGGTAGTCCATATTATGTTTATATTACACCTGGTAACCACTCACCAGAAAGCAAACAGTGAATGTAAACATTTCTCATGATGACAACTAGCTCCTGATTACTTGTCCAGTTCTGGCAGGAGAGGATTTGTGACTTTCTCATATGGGCGTAGGTTTCACTCAGTGGTAACCACAGTCAACCAAACTCAACCCAAAGACATCCCACAACTAACTTTAATAGTAAACAGAGATATGACTGTAATTGTAAACTGCAGCAGAAAAACAAGTATGAATGTATTGTTTGATTTGAGTCCCTCAAATTATCAATTACAGATAAATACTTAACATAATGTGTAAAGAAAGTTAGACATGTGTGTTGTCCTACAGTCTAAAAGGTGCCGTATTAAATAATACATGACTAGAATTATGCTTTATCTGAGCTAAATACACATTAGATGCTTAATGCATTTTAACACCGCAACTTCTGCAACTTCAGTACAGGAGTTGAATGTGAACCCAGATCAACCATGCTCTGGGTTAAAGGTCACATTAATGCTGCTTTGCTATTTTTCAATCTATTCGGTCCGGTAACCACTTTCTACTGAGACAAGCACAGCCATGTGAAGGCAACGCACACAAACTTACATACACACACACACACACACACACGCATGCGCGTGCATAAATGCACACAAGCACGCTTGCCAGTTTCAATTAAGAAGGATATAAAAAGGGAACACAATTTGTGAGCAGAGACAAACAAGCAATTTCCTGTCATGTCAGGGAGGTTGTCATACAATAGATACCATGGACATGTCCTAGTGTAGATACCTGTACTTGAACTACAAATGTAGCCACTTATCCCCTCTAATTATCACATTGTTACTGAGATAAGGTCAGTCTGGGCAAGGGAATTGAAATTATTTCAAATGCTATGGATACAGTTTAGTTCAGATTGTCCAGAGAGTTCTGTCTGTCATTTGGCCTCCTCCCTCTCAGTCACCAAGAAATGCTGTCCACAAGTTCTCAGGTCGAAAAGGATGAGTTGTTTATTTCAAAGCAGACTCTGGGGCGGACCAAGGCAAAAACAACAACAAAGCTCAAGCTAACTTTGGCAGTGTAAACTTACAGTAGATAAAAACGTACCTAAAAATAAATTAGCACATATGCACTGCAAATGCATAACAAAACAAAACAAAACAAAACACATGCACTGCATTAGTCTACCTAAATAGCACAGGTGTAAACAATTACCAAAAATAAATGACGGCACGCTCCTTCTCTCTCCTAAACCAGTTAACAGCTAAATATTGGTAAAGCATGCAATATACTGTATGTTGTCACAACCTGTGTGTTTGGAGACTGTGTTCGGCGAGTATAATACACAATAATCGTAATTTGAAGGCATGTATGATATGACTTTTATTGTTGATGACATAAACGCCACACCACATCACCTTCTCTATGACTATGGCTCAGGTTAAAGGGGGAATTTAGGAAGGTGTTTTGAGATTGCTGCCATCTAAAAATGACCTGTAGGGGGGTGCTGATAGCTGAGTGGTTAAGGTGTGTATCACATACTGTAGGCTCTGATGCCTGACAGCGAGTCCAGGGTTTGGATCCCGGGCCTGGTGGACCTTTGCTGCACATCACTCTTTCCCTGTTTCCTGTCTCTCTAGGTCTAGAGTCTATCAATAAAGGTGAAAAATGGCAATGGCTTTACTGAGCAATGGAAATTTTAGTGAACAGAATTGTCTTTAAGATCTTTAGGCAGCTGCGCCATTGAATAAAAATCCTCATCAGGAATCACATCGACTGATGGCACCAGTAAAGAACTTTGAGACATTTTAGTATCTTGGTTTGGATGCAAATCAACACAGAAAGTGACTCTGCTTTCGAAGAGTGCAGTAGTGTAAGTCACATCTGTAGGATCCTGGTGGGTGTAATCGTTAACATTAGCATAGATGGAGGTTAGGCGAGCCTTGTTTGTCTTGTTGACGGTTGCGTAGACAGGAGACATGGCGAGAGATGGGGTCTCTGTTGATTGGTCTTCAGCTCTCGTTTCTTCAAGTGTCTAGAAAATTAGAGGGAGAAGGAGTATGTCATACATAATTAAATGTTTAAGAAGTTGAATAAACAATCCAAGTACACCAGAATCAAGAACAATGAAGAACTAGAAAAAGTGCACCTCGGAGCACAGGTCTCCGCCAGGTCAGGTAGGTTATTGTGGCCTCCTAGTGGCGCTATAATAGGCCAATGTGAAAAGGGTGCCATTTCTTCTTAGGCCTTGTACGGCAATCGGACACTGCATTCATGATTTGAGGCATTTTGTTCAAAAAATATGTTTTGTTAAATTAGACCTGCTGGTGGCGCTATAACAGGCCAATGTTAAAAGGGTGGCATTTGCTCCTCAACAAAGTGTGAATGTGCGTACAAAGTTTGACCGCAATCGGACGCTACTACTGCAAACTTTAGATGTCAATAGCCAATCAGGATGGAATATGAAACATCAAACACATCCGTCTTGATAACATGACTATAGAGATCATGTGTACCGATTTGTGTGAAATTTGGATGAAATCGGAAGGAGTAATATAAAAAAAATGTTTTACATAAGTCGACCTCCTGGTGGCGCTATAAAAGGTAGACGTGAAAAATGCAGGGCAAGGGTTTCTCTAGGGAGTGCGCTTGCAAAGTTTTACACAGATCGGTGCAGTTATAGGTAAAAACACAAATCGGCCTGTTATAGCGCCACCATGAGGCTGATTTGAAAATGTTCAAGTGGCATTTATTCCTCGGCATAGTGGAAATATGCGTGCAAAATTTCAAGGGAATTGCATGCTGTGTTCATGATTTGAGGCATTTTGTTCAAAACGGAGCACTCCTGCAAACTGTGGAAGCCATTTTTAGACAATCAGGATGGAATATGAAAAATCTGAAAGACCCGATTTGTTTAATGACTATAGAGATAGGGCTACTGTGTACAGATTTGTGGGATTTTTTGACAAAATCTGTAGGAGTAATGTGTTTTGCACAAATCGGCCTCCTGGTGGCGCTATAAAAGGCCCACGTGAAAATTTTGGGGCAGAGGTTCTGCTGTGGCATCCAGGGAGTATGTGTGCACAGTTTCACTGCAAGCAAGCCAACGGTGCCGGAGATTAGCTGTCCACAGACAGAATGACGGACGGACGGACGGACGGACGGACGGACGGACGGACAGTGGGCAAAACATACTCTCTCGCCATGCCTTTCGGCCTGGCGGAGACAATGATAAGAAAACGGTGATAATACTCACCTCTCCATCATCGTCAGTGGGGTTGATAGCACTGAGGATGACCACTGGAAAATATATGTAAAACCATGTTCATCTAATAGTATGAATGTAATTTTGTTTATGTGTGAGTCACGGGGGAATCCCTGCTCATATTAGGCTTGCTACGCTGCTACGTGTGTGTACTGTATGTGTGTGTGTGTGTGTGTGTGTGTGTGTGTGCGTGCGTGCGTGCTTGTGTGCGTGCGTGCGTCACCTTGTGATTTGCTGGTTCTCTTTAAGTAGAACATCAGCAGGGCCACCACTGTCACTGCTAACACAACAGCTAAACCGACAAGCCAACCTACAGGTAGAAATGTGCATACTTGAGTTACATTGGCACTCTCTGGTGGATACAATTTCAGACTGAACAACATACTAAAACATACATCAGTGATTCTCAACCTATGGGCCGAGGCCCACTGGCCACGAGTGTATTGCAAGTGGGGCGCCAAATAATAGGCAAAACACTCCAATTAAAATAATAATATAGCATTGATATTAAAAAAAGTAAAATAAAAAGTAAAACATATATAGCTGCAAGCAGCAATAAACGGGTTCGAGGCATGAGAGGCAAAAAGCGATATGGAACAATAGCACAATAAGACATTGAAAAAAATGGATTGAACTTGAGACAAAGCAGCCCATGCAACTAACAAATGGCTCAATGGCTGAGCAGAGTGCTGAGGGATGGTGGCTAGCAATCCAGGGTTAAGGACCTCACTCATGGACTTAAAAAGCTTAATGTTTTCATTCATGATAAATCCGCCACTAATGTTTTGTCGGCATAGGTCCAAAGTACATGTGTAGAACGTTTCACGCAAATTGCTCAAAAATCACTGCAGAAACACAGGTTTAAGTGTTTTTAAAACTGCTCAAAATGGCGGAAAATCTAAGGGCGGAGCTTACTGGTCAAAGTGATAGATGTGTTCCTCATGAGTCAAGGCACATGTGTAAGCAAGTTGCATGGCTGTCGGCCAAACAAGGCATGACCTTTACCTGTTTAAAGTTTGCATTTTCAAAAAATTGCTATAGCGCCCCCTTTGGCCAATTGGAGCAAGATTGGTTTCAGTTATATTTGGAATGACCCTCTGCATTACTGTAAAGTTTCAAACAAATGTGAGTCTGTATGTATGCGGGGCAGATGAATAATTGTCATAAAACCGCAATATTCATTGGCTCATAAAAGCTTAACGTTTTCATTTATGGAAAATCCACCACTAAAGTTTTGTCGGCATAGGTCCAAAGTACATGTGTAGAAAGTTTCGTGCAGATTGCTAAAAAATTGCTCCGGAGTAGTTTTTTTCGCTGCTTTTCATATAATTCAAAATGGTGGGAGATCTAAAGGTCAGAGGTCAAAAGTCAGAGTGTGAAAGTTGTTAGGCATGAGGAGACGCATGTGTGTATTGAAGTTTCATGCATGTAGGTCAAACAGGGCATGAGTTGTACCTGTTCAAATTTGGTACAGCGCCACCCTTTGGCCAATGGTTGTGAGTTTCGTGCCTTGGCCGTTTGGCATAGCCCTCTACCATTTTACCGAGTTTCGTAAAAAGTGACCACACGGTTAGGCCAGAAATGCAAAAACGGCGGAAGAATAATAATGCAAGTCAACAGTTTCCAAGAGGTTTCGAGCCTTATAGGCCTTGAACCCTCAATAATTCTACAAAGCTCTGTGCGGGTGGGTGGTGGTGAGGCCAGGGGGGACGCAGAGGGGCGGGGGGCACCGCGACGGGACGTGAGATAACTCCACGTTTGCAACTACTTTCTCCTGAGCACTTCACCGGGTATGGACTAGTATGTTCATAATTTGTTGAAGACTGTAAATAAATAAATAATACTGCGCGAGAAAAAAGGACGCTCTGCTTCCAAATTCCGCCGTGTTTTTTTTCACGCCATTTGGTGAACCCCTCAAGGTTGGTGCCCTGTGCTGCGCTGCTTTTATCCGCCAGATTGGGACGTTCACGGCATATTTTGCGTGTCTGTGTTTCAGGATGCGAGGCAACACTCACACAATCACGTGCAGCATGCGTCCCCTCCCCCTGCGCCTAATGGCTGTACATGGGGCCGACGTGTGCTTTAGCGTGATTGTGTGAGTGTGGCTTCAGGAAGTAAATTCCTAGCCTCGATCTCCAGGCTTTTATTTTTTAGTTTTGCTGAAAAATAAAAGCTTGGAAATTCCTGTCCCAGCTGTGGGTACGCAAAAGCGCCTCGCGTCGTCTGATGTGCCGCACATTATTTATTTTGGGTGCGCATGTGCACTTGCGCACCAGTTATGTGCACCCCTGATAATAAACTTGATTATTATAGCAACTAGAGGTCAGGGCGCCCTATGGGCGTCCTTCCCCCTAACCCCCTAGCCAACAAAATCGTGGGATACAAATGAAAACATCGCAAACCCCTTTCAAAGAGCCTGATGTGTCTGATGTGTGGCATAGTGTGGCATATATATATATATATATATATATATATATATATATATATATATATATATATATATATATATATATATATATACATATACATATACATATACATATACATATACATATATATATATATATATATATATATATATATACACACACACACACACACACACACACACACACACACATACATACATATAATGGCGAAAGGGCTGGGTGAAAATGGGCAATATATTGTTTGTTGTGAATGAATGGGCGTATGGGTGGCCGATATTGAAAAATATGCTATCACGATATGTTTCAAGCTGTATCACGATAGACGATATTTAGCACAATTTTTCTTTTCTGTTAGTTTTTAGGATTATTTTATTATGATTATTAATAACTTATATGATGATAAATGATATTTGATTAAGATATATGATCTTATAATAATCATGGGCCACGTATAATCATTATCTAATAATCATATAATGAATCATCATATTTTATTAAGTAATGTGTTCACAGAGAGACAGACAGGCTAGATATAGATAGATATAGTTAGATAGATAGATAGAATATTCGTGTTATGCTGATGGATAGATAGATAATGTACATTTGTTTGTACTCAAGTACTGTACAAATTTGAGGGGTTTTAACTGTACTGGATTATCTTCAATTTTCTACTCCACTACATCTCAGAGGCATATTGTCCTTTAGTAAACTGTAGATGTGTATAATTATTACAAAACCTGCATTAACGACTTTATCCCTATATACTTGTACACGCGTGGCTTTGCGAGTTGTTGTGAGCTTGTAGATCAGCTGTTTTCTAAAGATTTGTAAACATGTAGCTCCATAAAGAACCTCTCACTCCGCTATACAGCTCCGAGATGAGGTTCTATGTCGTTCTCATCCAGGATCGGTCGAACGTCCGCCAAGCTCCGCTGTTTACCCTTTTGTATACATCGTATCCCAAAACTAATGGTAGATTCCAAACCGCATGGATGTTTAAGGTTTGGTCCGCAGCATAATATTTTAGGTCCTGAGCGAAACTACCCATTTAAATCGCTTATTTAGTCAGCCTGTGGCCATGTTTCCCATTCAACCCGGAAAACCGCCCTACGTCCGCTGCCAGTACTGCTCCCGATTTGGCTACAATGGGAAACATGGCCACAGGCTGACTAAATAAGCGATTTAAACGGGTAGTTTCGCTGCCGACCTAAAATATTATGCTCCGGACCAAACCTTAAACATCCGTGCGGTTTGGAATCTACCATTAGTTTTGGAATACGATGTATACAAAAGGGTAAACAGTGGAGCTTGGCGGACGTTCGACCGATCCTGGCTGAGAACGACATAGAACCTCATCTCGGAGCTGAGAGGTTCTTTATGGAGCTAGTAAACATATTGACTTATTAGAGGTTGCACATGAACTCTGCAGCCGCACTGAGGCGCTCCAACACTAACACATTTGGACGTGACATTGTGTCACAAAAACCCACAAAAGACACCAAAATAACAGTGTGCAACGGGCTAATTAGTTAGCATTGATGACATTGACCACACTAACGTTCATACAGGTTGTTGATAAGATGTTTAACATAGCCGTTTGAGTCACGACAGCAGCGTTGTTTAACATAGCCGTTTGAGTCACGACAGCAGCGTTAGCATTAGCTTAGCTACACGCTAACGGCCCATTATAGGCAGCTCTTGGCTAATAATCCTTAAACCCAACTGACGGCAACACAGTAATGGACATAAGCATTCACATACATGCTTTAGACAGTATTAGCAACAACCAGCACAATGCATATTGTCATAGTCTTGACAATATGAATGACAGGGCTGCTGAGCTGGAAGTAAATCTGGACTGCTGATCTGGGATCTGCCCTCAGCATGAGACGACCAATGAGAGTTAGCGCTTAGGTTGTTGCTAAGATACGGTGTGTGACACATAGCGTCTCTGCCCCATAGCCTGTAGATCTCTCACACATGATTGGCGTAGCCTGCGTTGCCAGGTCTGCCTTTTGTGTAAGCGATTTTGGGCTTATTTGGACGTGCTTTTGGGGCTTGTTTGCATAGACCACGGCAGCGCTTGTTTCTCTCCCGTTTCACATGTGGCAACTAAGGTGCTGAGTTTTGCTCGCAGATGATGATGATTGGCTGTTAAAAGAACCATCCAGAAGTAAATTGCGAGCTGGCGAAGTGATTTGCATAAGTATTGGAGCATAATGCGTTTCATATTAATTGTACATCCTGCAATACAGTAACAGTATGGGAAGCAGCTGGTGTTACAGCCAGAATATTGAGGAATTTTGGGGTAAAATGTGGAGTTAGTTGGGCCATGTGTCTGTTTGGCTATTGGCCCCATACACTTGTGTACACTCCATGAGTGTGGCCGCCAATTATGGTAGCAAGATTATAAACCAATTGACTATTGTTCTGACTTATTCTGTCAATTTAAAAAAAAATAATAATAATTATACTATTTAATTATATGATACTATATTTAATAAATACCCTTTGTTTTACGTTAATTTATTTTTTACAGAATCAAATGTTTTATGATCATTACATTACATTACATTACATTACATTACATTACAGTCATTTAGCAGACGCTTTTATCCAAAGCGACTTACAATAAGTGCATTCAACATAGGTAGGGAACAAAACTACTAATCACCAGAAGTCTTAAGTGCATTTCCTGCAAAAACAAACAACCAAGAGTATACCTAAGAGGAGTATATGATTCACCAGGACCCTGGATGGCTTGATTCTATGCTTAAGATAATTGATATAAATATTTTTGGAAATCTCTATGGGAAAAATGCATTGGCTTTTTTTGTAGTGGAACCAGAAAATGGTCGCAACTGCTATGCCCTATTCGGGAGGCATGCGTTAATCCGACAGACCTTTTCTCCGACTATGTGGCATCCGCGTGCGGTTAGGGTTAAGGTGCGGGTTTGGTTCGGGTTTAGTATTGAAACGTCGGAGCGCTGCGCTGTCGGAGGAATGCGCTGTCGGACTAACGTACTGCACCCGCCCTATTCATTCAGTTTGGTTCAGTTCAACTTTATAGTCAGGTGTTATTATAAAACTCTGCTCTGGCTCTCTCTGCCTTAACAAAACAATTGAATCATGGAACGACATGTCCCCAATGTAGATCTCAGACTTCATGTGGTCAGCCTTTGACATTGTCTATGACTCCAAATTTGGGAAAGGTCTCAGCCCAATCAGATTCCAATTGACTACTATTATACAATTTAAGTTACATACTTCAAAAATGTGAAAACACATTTGGTGTTACATAGTGGTACTTCTTTGGCCTACTTGCAGTGTGGACAAGAGATGTGCCACTGATCGGTCTCCATCATGAAAGATTAGCTCGGAAAACACACACGCACGCACGCACGCACGCACGCACGCACGCACACACACCATGTTATAGATAGCTAATACTTTTATACTGTATGTATACATTGTACAAATTTGAATGTATTGTTAATTGTATACACAATATTTTGAAGGATGCACTGCAGACTTAGGATTTGAGT
>NW_028155614.1:0-31108 GCF_963454915.1 Gymnoscopelus microlampas | reverse complement strand
GGTGGGTATTTGGGGCGTGCGTGGGGTGGGTATTTGGGGCGTGCGTGGGGTGGGTATTTGGGGCGTGCGTGGGGTGGGTATTTGGGGCGTGCGTGGGGTGGGTATTTGGGG
This sequence comes from Gymnoscopelus microlampas, assembly GCF_963454915.1. Classification (NCBI taxonomy): domain Eukaryota; kingdom Metazoa; phylum Chordata; class Actinopteri; order Myctophiformes; family Myctophidae; genus Gymnoscopelus; species Gymnoscopelus microlampas. Next base: position 30,997 of record NW_028155614.1, on the reverse strand, counting down.
CGTGCGTGGGGTGGGTATTTGGGGCGTGCGTGGGGTGGGTATTTGGGGCGTGCGTGGGGTGGGTATTTGGGGCGTGCGTGGGGTGGGTATTTGGGGCGTGCGTGGGGTGGGTATTTGGGGCGTGCGTGGGGTGGGTATTTGGGGCGTGCGTGGGGTGGGTATTTGGGGCGTGCGTGGGGTGGGTATTTGGGGCGTGCGTGGGGTGGGTATTTGGGGCGTGCGTGGGGTGGGTATTTGGGGCGTGCGTGGGGTGGGTATTTGGGGCGTGCGTGGGGTGGGTATTTGGGGCGTGCGTGGGGTGGGTATTTGGGGCGTGCGTGGGGTGGGTATTTGGGGCGTGCGTGGGGTGGGTATTTGGGGCGTGCGTGGGGTGGGTATTTGGGGCGTGCGTGGGGTGGGTATTTGGGGCGTGCGTGGGGTGGGTATTTGGGGCGTGCGTGGGGTGGGTATTTGGGGCGTGCGTGGGGTGGGTATTTGGGGCGTGCGTGGGGTGGGTATTTGGGGCGTGCGTGGGGTGGGTATTTGGGGCGTGCGTGGGGTGGGTATTTGGGGCGTGCGTGGGGTGGGTATTTGGGGCGTGCGTGGGGTGGGTATTTGGGGCGTGCGTGGGGTGGGTATTTGGGGCGTGCGTGGGGTGGGTATTTGGGGCGTGCGTGGGGTGGGTATTTGGGGCGTGCGTGGGGTGGGTATTTGGGGCGTGCGTGGGGTGGGTATTTGGGGCGTGCGTGGGGTGGGTATTTGGGGCGTGCGTGGGGTGGGTATTTGGGGCGTGCGTGGGGTGGGTATTTGGGGCGTGCGTGGGGTGGGTATTTGGGGCGTGCGTGGGGTGGGTATTTGGGGCGTGCGTGGGGTGGGTATTTGGGGCGTGCGTGGGGTGGGTATTTGGGGCGTGCGTGGGGTGGGTATTTGGGGCGTGCGTGGGGTGGGTATTTGGGGCGTGCGTGGGGTGGGTATTTGGGGCGTGCGTGGGGTGGGTATTTGGGGCGTGCGTGGGGTGGGTATTTGGGGCGTGCGTGGGGTGGGTATTTGGGGCGTGCGTGGGGTGGGTATTTGGGGCGTGCGTGGGGTGGGTATTTGGGGCGTGCGTGGGGTGGGTATTTGGGGCGTGCGTGGGGTGGGTATTTGGGGCGTGCGTGGGGTGGGTATTTGGGGCGTGCGTGGGGTGGGTATTTGGGGCGTGCGTGGGGTGGGTATTTGGGGCGTGCGTGGGGTGGGTATTTGGGGCGTGCGTGGGGTGGGTATTTGGGGCGTGCGTGGGGTGGGTATTTGGGGCGTGCGTGGGGTGGGTATTTGGGGCGTGCGTGGGGTGGGTATTTGGGGCGTGCGTGGGGTGGGTATTTGGGGCGTGCGTGGGGTGGGTATTTGGGGCGTGCGTGGGGTGGGTATTTGGGGCGTGCGTGGGGTGGGTATTTGGGGCGTGCGTGGGGTGGGTATTTGGGGCGTGCGTGGGGTGGGTATTTGGGGCGTGCGTGGGGTGGGTATTTGGGGCGTGCGTGGGGTGGGTATTTGGGGCGTGCGTGGGGTGGGTATTTGGGGCGTGCGTGGGGTGGGTATTTGGGGCGTGCGTGGGGTGGGTATTTGGGGCGTGCGTGGGGTGGGTATTTGGGGCGTGCGTGGGGTGGGTATTTGGGGCGTGCGTGGGGTGGGTATTTGGGGCGTGCGTGGGGTGGGTATTTGGGGCGTGCGTGGGGTGGGTATTTGGGGCGTGCGTGGGGTGGGTATTTGGGGCGTGCGTGGGGTGGGTATTTGGGGCGTGCGTGGGGTGGGTATTTGGGGCGTGCGTGGGGTGGGTATTTGGGGCGTGCGTGGGGTGGGTATTTGGGGCGGCGTGGGGTGGGTATTTGGGGCGTGCGTGGGGTGGGTATTTGGGGCGTGGGGTGGGTATTTGGGGCGTGCGTGGGGTGGGTATTTGGGGCGTGCGTGGGGTGGGTATTTGGGGCGTGCGTGGGGTGGGTATTTGGGGCGTGCGTGGGGTGGGTATTTGGGGCGTGCGTGGGGTGGGTATTTGGGGCGTGCGTGGGGTGGGTATTTGGGGCGTGCGTGGGGTGGGTATTTGGGGCGTGCGTGGGGTGGGTATTTGGGGCGTGCGTGGGGTGGGTATTTGGGGCGTGCGTGGGGTGGGTATTTGGGGCGTGCGTGGGGTGGGTATTTGGGGCGTGCGTGGGGTGGGTATTTGGGGCGTGCGTGGGGTGGGTATTTGGGGCGTGCGTGGGGTGGGTATTTGGGGCGTGCGTGGGGTGGGTATTTGGGGCGTGCGTGGGGTGGGTATTTGGGGCGTGCGTGGGGTGGGTATTTGGGGCGTGCGTGGGGTGGGTATTTGGGGCGTGCGTGGGGTGGGTATTTGGGGCGTGCGTGGGGTGGGTATTTGGGGCGTGCGTGGGGTGGGTATTTGGGGCGTGCGTGGGGTGGGTATTTGGGGCGTGCGTGGGGTGGGTATTTGGGGCGTGCGTGGGGTGGGTATTTGGGGCGTGCGTGGGGTGGGTATTTGGGGCGTGCGTGGGGTGGGTATTTGGGGCGTGCGTGGGGTGGGTATTTGGGGCGTGCGTGGGGTGGGTATTTGGGGCGTGCGTGGGGTGGGTATTTGGGGCGTGCGTGGGGTGGGTATTTGGGGCGTGCGTGGGGTGGGTATTTGGGGCGTGCGTGGGGTGGGTATTTGGGGCGTGCGTGGGGTGGGTATTTGGGGCGTGCGTGGGGTGGGTATTTGGGGCGTGCGTGGGGTGGGTATTTGGGGCGTGCGTGGGGTGGGTATTTGGGGCGTGCGTGGGGTGGGTATTTGGGGCGTGCGTGGGGTGGGTATTTGGGGCGTGCGTGGGGTGGGTATTTGGGGCGTGCGTGGGGTGGGTATTTGGGGCGTGCGTGGGGTGGGTATTTGGGGCGTGCGTGGGGTGGGTATTTGGGGCGTGCGTGGGGTGGGTATTTGGGGCGTGCGTGGGGTGGGTATTTGGGGCGTGCGTGGGGTGGGTATTTGGGGCGTGCGTGGGGTGGGTATTTGGGGCGTGCGTGGGGTGGGTATTTGGGGCGTGCGTGGGGTGGGTATTTGGGGCGTGCGTGGGGTGGGTATTTGGGGCGTGCGTGGGGTGGGTATTTGGGGCGTGCGTGGGGTGGGTATTTGGGGCGTGCGTGGGGTGGGTATTTGGGGCGTGCGTGGGGTGGGTATTTGGGGCGTGCGTGGGGTGGGTATTTGGGGCGTGCGTGGGGTGGGTATTTGGGGCGTGCGTGGGGTGGGTATTTGGGGCGTGCGTGGGGTGGGTATTTGGGGCGTGCGTGGGGTGGGTATTTGGGGCGTGCGTGGGGTGGGTATTTGGGGCGTGCGTGGGGTGGGTATTTGGGGCGTGCGTGGGGTGGGTATTTGGGGCGTGCGTGGGGTGGGTATTTGGGGCGTGCGTGGGGTGGGTATTTGGGGCGTGCGTGGGGTGGGTATTTGGGGCGTGCGTGGGGTGGGTATTTGGGGCGTGCGTGGGGTGGGTATTTGGGGCGTGCGTGGGGTGGGTATTTGGGGCGTGCGTGGGGTGGGTATTTGGGGCGTGCGTGGGGTGGGTATTTGGGGCGTGCGTGGGGTGGGTATTTGGGGCGTGCGTGGGGTGGGTATTTGGGGCGTGCGTGGGGTGGGTATTTGGGGCGTGCGTGGGGTGGGTATTTGGGGCGTGCGTGGGGTGGGTATTTGGGGCGTGCGTGGGGTGGGTATTTGGGGCGTGCGTGGGGTGGGTATTTGGGGCGTGCGTGGGGTGGGTATTTGGGGCGTGCGTGGGGTGGGTATTTGGGGCGTGCGTGGGGTGGGTATTTGGGGCGTGCGTGGGGTGGGTATTTGGGGCGTGCGTGGGGTGGGTATTTGGGGCGTGCGTGGGGTGGGTATTTGGGGCGTGCGTGGGGTGGGTATTTGGGGCGTGCGTGGGGTGGGTATTTGGGGCGTGCGTGGGGTGGGTATTTGGGGCGTGCGTGGGGTGGGTATTTGGGGCGTGCGTGGGGTGGGTATTTGGGGCGTGCGTGGGGTGGGTATTTGGGGCGTGCGTGGGGTGGGTATTTGGGGCGTGCGTGGGGTGGGTATTTGGGGCGTGCGTGGGGTGGGTATTTGGGGCGTGCGTGGGGTGGGTATTTGGGGCGTGCGTGGGGTGGGTATTTGGGGCGTGCGTGGGGTGGGTATTTGGGGCGTGCGTGGGGTGGGTATTTGGGGCGTGCGTGGGGTGGGTATTTGGGGCGTGCGTGGGGTGGGTATTTGGGGCGTGCGTGGGGTGGGTATTTGGGGCGTGCGTGGGGTGGGTATTTGGGGCGTGCGTGGGGTGGGTATTTGGGGCGTGCGTGGGGTGGGTATTTGGGGCGTGCGTGGGGTGGGTATTTGGGGCGTGCGTGGGGTGGGTATTTGGGGCGTGCGTGGGGTGGGTATTTGGGGCGTGCGTGGGGTGGGTATTTGGGGCGTGCGTGGGGTGGGTATTTGGGGCGTGCGTGGGGTGGGTATTTGGGGCGTGCGTGGGGTGGGTATTTGGGGCGTGCGTGGGGTGGGTATTTGGGGCGTGCGTGGGGTGGGTATTTGGGGCGTGCGTGGGGTGGGTATTTGGGGCGTGCGTGGGGTGGGTATTTGGGGCGTGCGTGGGGTGGGTATTTGGGGCGTGCGTGGGGTGGGTATTTGGGGCGTGCGTGGGGTGGGTATTTGGGGCGTGCGTGGGGTGGGTATTTGGGGCGTGCGTGGGGTGGGTATTTGGGGCGTGCGTGGGGTGGGTATTTGGGGCGTGCGTGGGGTGGGTATTTGGGGCGTGCGTGGGGTGGGTATTTGGGGCGTGCGTGGGGTGGGTATTTGGGGCGTGCGTGGGGTGGGTATTTGGGGCGTGCGTGGGGTGGGTATTTGGGGCGTGCGTGGGGTGGGTATTTGGGGCGTGCGTGGGGTGGGTATTTGGGGCGTGCGTGGGGTGGGTATTTGGGGCGTGCGTGGGGTGGGTATTTGGGGCGTGCGTGGGGTGGGTATTTGGGGCGTGCGTGGGGTGGGTATTTGGGGCGTGCGTGGGGTGGGTATTTGGGGCGTGCGTGGGGTGGGTATTTGGGGCGTGCGTGGGGTGGGTATTTGGGGCGTGCGTGGGGTGGGTATTTGGGGCGTGCGTGGGGTGGGTATTTGGGGCGTGCGTGGGGTGGGTATTTGGGGCGTGCGTGGGGTGGGTATTTGGGGCGTGCGTGGGGTGGGTATTTGGGGCGTGCGTGGGGTGGGTATTTGGGGCGTGCGTGGGGTGGGTATTTGGGGCGTGCGTGGGGTGGGTATTTGGGGCGTGCGTGGGGTGGGTATTTGGGGCGTGCGTGGGGTGGGTATTTGGGGCGTGCGTGGGGTGGGTATTTGGGGCGTGCGTGGGGTGGGTATTTGGGGCGTGCGTGGGGTGGGTATTTGGGGCGTGCGTGGGGTGGGTATTTGGGGCGTGCGTGGGGTGGGTATTTGGGGCGTGCGTGGGGTGGGTATTTGGGGCGTGCGTGGGGTGGGTATTTGGGGCGTGCGTGGGGTGGGTATTTGGGGCGTGCGTGGGGTGGGTATTTGGGGCGTGCGTGGGGTGGGTATTTGGGGCGTGCGTGGGGTGGGTATTTGGGGCGTGCGTGGGGTGGGTATTTGGGGCGTGCGTGGGGTGGGTATTTGGGGCGTGCGTGGGGTGGGTATTTGGGGCGTGCGTGGGGTGGGTATTTGGGGCGTGCGTGGGGTGGGTATTTGGGGCGTGCGTGGGGTGGGTATTTGGGGCGTGCGTGGGGTGGGTATTTGGGGCGTGCGTGGGGTGGGTATTTGGGGCGTGCGTGGGGTGGGTATTTGGGGCGTGCGTGGGGTGGGTATTTGGGGCGTGCGTGGGGTGGGTATTTGGGGCGTGCGTGGGGTGGGTATTTGGGGCGTGCGTGGGGTGGGTATTTGGGGCGTGCGTGGGGTGGGTATTTGGGGCGTGCGTGGGGTGGGTATTTGGGGCGTGCGTGGGGTGGGTATTTGGGGCGTGCGTGGGGTGGGTATTTGGGGCGTGCGTGGGGTGGGTATTTGGGGCGTGCGTGGGGTGGGTATTTGGGGCGTGCGTGGGGTGGGTATTTGGGGCGTGCGTGGGGTGGGTATTTGGGGCGTGCGTGGGGTGGGTATTTGGGGCGTGCGTGGGGTGGGTATTTGGGGCGTGCGTGGGGTGGGTATTTGGGGCGTGCGTGGGGTGGGTATTTGGGGCGTGCGTGGGGTGGGTATTTGGGGCGTGCGTGGGGTGGGTATTTGGGGCGTGCGTGGGGTGGGTATTTGGGGCGTGCGTGGGGTGGGTATTTGGGGCGTGCGTGGGGTGGGTATTTGGGGCGTGCGTGGGGTGGGTATTTGGGGCGTGCGTGGGGTGGGTATTTGGGGCGTGCGTGGGGTGGGTATTTGGGGCGTGCGTGGGGTGGGTATTTGGGGCGTGCGTGGGGTGGGTATTTGGGGCGTGCGTGGGGTGGGTATTTGGGGCGTGCGTGGGGTGGGTATTTGGGGCGTGCGTGGGGTGGGTATTTGGGGCGTGCGTGGGGTGGGTATTTGGGGCGTGCGTGGGGTGGGTATTTGGGGCGTGCGTGGGGTGGGTATTTGGGGCGTGCGTGGGGTGGGTATTTGGGGCGTGCGTGGGGTGGGTATTTGGGGCGTGCGTGGGGTGGGTATTTGGGGCGTGCGTGGGGTGGGTATTTGGGGCGTGCGTGGGGTGGGTATTTGGGGCGTGCGTGGGGTGGGTATTTGGGGCGTGCGTGGGGTGGGTATTTGGGGCGTGCGTGGGGTGGGTATTTGGGGCGTGCGTGGGGTGGGTATTTGGGGCGTGCGTGGGGTGGGTATTTGGGGCGTGCGTGGGGTGGGTATTTGGGGCGTGCGTGGGGTGGGTATTTGGGGCGTGCGTGGGGTGGGTATTTGGGGCGTGCGTGGGGTGGGTATTTGGGGCGTGCGTGGGGTGGGTATTTGGGGCGTGCGTGGGGTGGGTATTTGGGGCGTGCGTGGGGTGGGTATTTGGGGCGTGCGTGGGGTGGGTATTTGGGGCGTGCGTGGGGTGGGTATTTGGGGCGTGCGTGGGGTGGGTATTTGGGGCGTGCGTGGGGTGGGTATTTGGGGCGTGCGTGGGGTGGGTATTTGGGGCGTGCGTGGGGTGGGTATTTGGGGCGTGCGTGGGGTGGGTATTTGGGGCGTGCGTGGGGTGGGTATTTGGGGCGTGCGTGGGGTGGGTATTTGGGGCGTGCGTGGGGTGGGTATTTGGGGCGTGCGTGGGGTGGGTATTTGGGGCGTGCGTGGGGTGGGTATTTGGGGCGTGCGTGGGGTGGGTATTTGGGGCGTGCGTGGGGTGGGTATTTGGGGCGTGCGTGGGGTGGGTATTTGGGGCGTGCGTGGGGTGGGTATTTGGGGCGTGCGTGGGGTGGGTATTTGGGGCGTGCGTGGGGTGGGTATTTGGGGCGTGCGTGGGGTGGGTATTTGGGGCGTGCGTGGGGTGGGTATTTGGGGCGTGCGTGGGGTGGGTATTTGGGGCGTGCGTGGGGTGGGTATTTGGGGCGTGCGTGGGGTGGGTATTTGGGGCGTGCGTGGGGTGGGTATTTGGGGCGTGCGTGGGGTGGGTATTTGGGGCGTGCGTGGGGTGGGTATTTGGGGCGTGCGTGGGGTGGGTATTTGGGGCGTGCGTGGGGTGGGTATTTGGGGCGTGCGTGGGGTGGGTATTTGGGGCGTGCGTGGGGTGGGTATTTGGGGCGTGCGTGGGGTGGGTATTTGGGGCGTGCGTGGGGTGGGTATTTGGGGCGTGCGTGGGGTGGGTATTTGGGGCGTGCGTGGGGTGGGTATTTGGGGCGTGCGTGGGGTGGGTATTTGGGGCGTGCGTGGGGTGGGTATTTGGGGCGTGCGTGGGGTGGGTATTTGGGGCGTGCGTGGGGTGGGTATTTGGGGCGTGCGTGGGGTGGGTATTTGGGGCGTGCGTGGGGTGGGTATTTGGGGCGTGCGTGGGGTGGGTATTTGGGGCGTGCGTGGGGTGGGTATTTGGGGCGTGCGTGGGGTGGGTATTTGGGGCGTGCGTGGGGTGGGTATTTGGGGCGTGCGTGGGGTGGGTATTTGGGGCGTGCGTGGGGTGGGTATTTGGGGCGTGCGTGGGGTGGGTATTTGGGGCGTGCGTGGGGTGGGTATTTGGGGCGTGCGTGGGGTGGGTATTTGGGGCGTGCGTGGGGTGGGTATTTGGGGCGTGCGTGGGGTGGGTATTTGGGGCGTGCGTGGGGTGGGTATTTGGGGCGTGCGTGGGGTGGGTATTTGGGGCGTGCGTGGGGTGGGTATTTGGGGCGTGCGTGGGGTGGGTATTTGGGGCGTGCGTGGGGTGGGTATTTGGGGCGTGCGTGGGGTGGGTATTTGGGGCGTGCGTGGGGTGGGTATTTGGGGCGTGCGTGGGGTGGGTATTTGGGGCGTGCGTGGGGTGGGTATTTGGGGCGTGCGTGGGGTGGGTATTTGGGGCGTGCGTGGGGTGGGTATTTGGGGCGTGCGTGGGGTGGGTATTTGGGGCGTGCGTGGGGTGGGTATTTGGGGCGTGCGTGGGGTGGGTATTTGGGGCGTGCGTGGGGTGGGTATTTGGGGCGTGCGTGGGGTGGGTATTTGGGGCGTGCGTGGGGTGGGTATTTGGGGCGTGCGTGGGGTGGGTATTTGGGGCGTGCGTGGGGTGGGTATTTGGGGCGTGCGTGGGGTGGGTATTTGGGGCGTGCGTGGGGTGGGTATTTGGGGCGTGCGTGGGGTGGGTATTTGGGGCGTGCGTGGGGTGGGTATTTGGGGCGTGCGTGGGGTGGGTATTTGGGGCGTGCGTGGGGTGGGTATTTGGGGCGTGCGTGGGGTGGGTATTTGGGGCGTGCGTGGGGTGGGTATTTGGGGCGTGCGTGGGGTGGGTATTTGGGGCGTGCGTGGGGTGGGTATTTGGGGCGTGCGTGGGGTGGGTATTTGGGGCGTGCGTGGGGTGGGTATTTGGGGCGTGCGTGGGGTGGGTATTTGGGGCGTGCGTGGGGTGGGTATTTGGGGCGTGCGTGGGGTGGGTATTTGGGGCGTGCGTGGGGTGGGTATTTGGGGCGTGCGTGGGGTGGGTATTTGGGGCGTGCGTGGGGTGGGTATTTGGGGCGTGCGTGGGGTGGGTATTTGGGGCGTGCGTGGGGTGGGTATTTGGGGCGTGCGTGGGGTGGGTATTTGGGGCGTGCGTGGGGTGGGTATTTGGGGCGTGCGTGGGGTGGGTATTTGGGGCGTGCGTGGGGTGGGTATTTGGGGCGTGCGTGGGGTGGGTATTTGGGGCGTGCGTGGGGTGGGTATTTGGGGCGTGCGTGGGGTGGGTATTTGGGGCGTGCGTGGGGTGGGTATTTGGGGCGTGCGTGGGGTGGGTATTTGGGGCGTGCGTGGGGTGGGTATTTGGGGCGTGCGTGGGGTGGGTATTTGGGGCGTGCGTGGGGTGGGTATTTGGGGCGTGCGTGGGGTGGGTATTTGGGGCGTGCGTGGGGTGGGTATTTGGGGCGTGCGTGGGGTGGGTATTTGGGGCTGCGTGGGGTGGGTATTTGGGGCGTGCGTGGGGTGGGTATTTGGGGCGTGCGTGGGGTGGGTATTTGGGGCGTGCGTGGGGTGGGTATTTGGGGCGTGCGTGGGGTGGGTATTTGGGGCGTGCGTGGGGTGGGTATTTGGGGCGTGCGTGGGGTGGGTATTTGGGGCGTGCGTGGGGTGGGTATTTGGGGCGTGCGTGGGGTGGGTATTTGGGGCGTGCGTGGGGTGGGTATTTGGGGCGTGCGTGGGGTGGGTATTTGGGGCGTGCGTGGGGTGGGTATTTGGGGCGTGCGTGGGGTGGGTATTTGGGGCGTGCGTGGGGTGGGTATTTGGGGCGTGCGTGGGGTGGGTATTTGGGGCGTGCGTGGGGTGGGTATTTGGGGCGTGCGTGGGGTGGGTATTTGGGGCGTGCGTGGGGTGGGTATTTGGGGCGTGCGTGGGGTGGGTATTTGGGGCGTGCGTGGGGTGGGTATTTGGGGCGTGCGTGGGGTGGGTATTTGGGGCGTGCGTGGGGTGGGTATTTGGGGCGTGCGTGGGGTGGGTATTTGGGGCGTGCGTGGGGTGGGTATTTGGGGCGTGCGTGGGGTGGGTATTTGGGGCGTGCGTGGGGTGGGTATTTGGGGCGTGCGTGGGGTGGGTATTTGGGGCGTGCGTGGGGTGGGTATTTGGGGCGTGCGTGGGGTGGGTATTTGGGGCGTGCGTGGGGTGGGTATTTGGGGCGTGCGTGGGGTGGGTATTTGGGGCGTGCGTGGGGTGGGTATTTGGGGCGTGCGTGGGGTGGGTATTTGGGGCGTGCGTGGGGTGGGTATTTGGGGCGTGCGTGGGGTGGGTATTTGGGGCGTGCGTGGGGTGGGTATTTGGGGCGTGCGTGGGGTGGGTATTTGGGGCGTGCGTGGGGTGGGTATTTGGGGCGTGCGTGGGGTGGGTATTTGGGGCGTGCGTGGGGTGGGTATTTGGGGCGTGCGTGGGGTGGGTATTTGGGGCGTGCGTGGGGTGGGTATTTGGGGCGTGCGTGGGGTGGGTATTTGGGGCGTGCGTGGGGTGGGTATTTGGGGCGTGCGTGGGGTGGGTATTTGGGGCGTGCGTGGGGTGGGTATTTGGGGCGTGCGTGGGGTGGGTATTTGGGGCGTGCGTGGGGTGGGTATTTGGGGCGTGCGTGGGGTGGGTATTTGGGGCGTGCGTGGGGTGGGTATTTGGGGCGTGCGTGGGGTGGGTATTTGGGGCGTGCGTGGGGTGGGTATTTGGGGCGTGCGTGGGGTGGGTATTTGGGGCGTGCGTGGGGTGGGTATTTGGGGCGTGCGTGGGGTGGGTATTTGGGGCGTGCGTGGGGTGGGTATTTGGGGCGTGCGTGGGGTGGGTATTTGGGGCGTGCGTGGGGTGGGTATTTGGGGCGTGCGTGGGGTGGGTATTTGGGGCGTGCGTGGGGTGGGTATTTGGGGCGTGCGTGGGGTGGGTATTTGGGGCGTGCGTGGGGTGGGTATTTGGGGCGTGCGTGGGGTGGGTATTTGGGGCGTGCGTGGGGTGGGTATTTGGGGCGTGCGTGGGGTGGGTATTTGGGGCGTGCGTGGGGTGGGTATTTGGGGCGTGCGTGGGGTGGGTATTTGGGGCGTGCGTGGGGTGGGTATTTGGGGCAGTGCGTGGGGTGGGTATTTGGGGCGTGCGTGGGGTGGGTATTTGGGGCGTGCGTGGGGTGGGTATTTGGGGCGTGCGTGGGGTGGGTATTTGGGGCGTGCGTGGGGTGGGTATTTGGGGCGTGCGTGGGGTGGGTATTTGGGGCGTGCGTGGGGTGGGTATTTGGGGCGTGCGTGGGGTGGGTATTTGGGGCGTGCGTGGGGTGGGTATTTGGGGCGTGCGTGGGGTGGGTATTTGGGGCGTGCGTGGGGTGGGTATTTGGGGCGTGCGTGGGGTGGGTATTTGGGGCGTGCGTGGGGTGGGTATTTGGGGCGTGCGTGGGGTGGGTATTTGGGGCGTGCGTGGGGTGGGTATTTGGGGCGTGCGTGGGGTGGGTATTTGGGGCGTGCGTGGGGTGGGTATTTGGGGCGTGCGTGGGGTGGGTATTTGGGGCGTGCGTGGGGTGGGTATTTGGGGCGTGCGTGGGGTGGGTATTTGGGGCGTGCGTGGGGTGGGTATTTGGGGCGTGCGTGGGGTGGGTATTTGGGGCGTGCGTGGGGTGGGTATTTGGGGCGTGCGTGGGGTGGGTATTTGGGGCGTGCGTGGGGTGGGTATTTGGGGCGTGCGTGGGGTGGGTATTTGGGGCGTGCGTGGGGTGGGTATTTGGGGCGTGCGTGGGGTGGGTATTTGGGGCGTGCGTGGGGTGGGTATTTGGGGCGTGCGTGGGGTGGGTATTTGGGGCGTGCGTGGGGTGGGTATTTGGGGCGTGCGTGGGGTGGGTATTTGGGGCGTGCGTGGGGTGGGTATTTGGGGCGTGCGTGGGGTGGGTATTTGGGGCGTGCGTGGGGTGGGTATTTGGGGCGTGCGTGGGGTGGGTATTTGGGGCGTGCGTGGGGTGGGTATTTGGGGCGTGCGTGGGGTGGGTATTTGGGGCGTGCGTGGGGTGGGTATTTGGGGCGTGCGTGGGGTGGGTATTTGGGGCGTGCGTGGGGTGGGTATTTGGGGCGTGCGTGGGGTGGGTATTTGGGGCGTGCGTGGGGTGGGTATTTGGGGCGTGCGTGGGGTGGGTATTTGGGGCGTGCGTGGGGTGGGTATTTGGGGCGTGCGTGGGGTGGGTATTTGGGGCGTGCGTGGGGTGGGTATTTGGGGCGTGCGTGGGGTGGGTATTTGGGGCGTGCGTGGGGTGGGTATTTGGGGCGTGCGTGGGGTGGGTATTTGGGGCGTGCGTGGGGTGGGTATTTGGGGCGTGCGTGGGGTGGGTATTTGGGGCGTGCGTGGGGTGGGTATTTGGGGCGTGCGTGGGGTGGGTATTTGGGGCGTGCGTGGGGTGGGTATTTGGGGCGTGCGTGGGGTGGGTATTTGGGGCGTGCGTGGGGTGGGTATTTGGGGCGTGCGTGGGGTGGGTATTTGGGGCGTGCGTGGGGTGGGTATTTGGGGCGTGCGTGGGGTGGGTATTTGGGGCGTGCGTGGGGTGGGTATTTGGGGCGTGCGTGGGGTGGGTATTTGGGGCGTGCGTGGGGTGGGTATTTGGGGCGTGCGTGGGGTGGGTATTTGGGGCGTGCGTGGGGTGGGTATTTGGGGCGTGCGTGGGGTGGGTATTTGGGGCGTGCGTGGGGTGGGTATTTGGGGCGTGCGTGGGGTGGGTATTTGGGGCGTGCGTGGGGTGGGTATTTGGGGCGTGCGTGGGGTGGGTATTTGGGGCGTGCGTGGGGTGGGTATTTGGGGCGTGCGTGGGGTGGGTATTTGGGGCGTGCGTGGGGTGGGTATTTGGGGCGTGCGTGGGGTGGGTATTTGGGGCGTGCGTGGGGTGGGTATTTGGGGCGTGCGTGGGGTGGGTATTTGGGGCGTGCGTGGGGTGGGTATTTGGGGCGTGCGTGGGGTGGGTATTTGGGGCGTGGGGTGGGTATTTGGGGCGTGCGTGGGGTGGGTATTTGGGGCGTGCGTGGGGTGGGTATTTGGGGCGTGCGTGGGGTGGGTATTTGGGGCGTGCGTGGGGTGGGTATTTGGGGCGTGCGTGGGGTGGGTATTTGGGGCGTGGGGTGGGTATTTGGGGCGTGCGTGGGGTGGGTATTTGGGGCGTGCGTGGGGTGGGTATTTGGGGCGTGGGGTGGGTATTTGGGGCGTGCGTGGGGTGGGTATTTGGGGCGTGCGTGGGGTGGGTATTTGGGGCGTGGGGTGGGTATTTGGGGCGTGCGTGGGGTGGGTATTTGGGGCGTGCGTGGGGTGGGTATTTGGGGCGTGCGTGGGGTGGGTATTTGGGGCGTGCGTGGGGTGGGTATTTGGGGCGTGCGTGGGGTGGGTATTTGGGACGTGCGTGGGGTGGGTATTTGGGGCGTGCGTGGGGTGGGTATTTGGGGCGTGCGTGGGATGGGTATTTGGGGCGTGCGTGGGGTGGGTATTTGGGGCGTGCGTGGGGTGGGTATTTGGGGCGTGCGTGGGGTGGGTATTTGGGGCGTGCGTGGGGTGGGTATTTGGGGCGTGCGTGGGGTGGGTATTTGGGGCGTGCGTGGGGTGGGTATTTGGGGCGTGGGGTGGGTATTTGGGGCGTGCGTGGGGTGGGTATTTGGGGCGTGCGTGGGGTGGGTATTTGGGGCGTGCGTGGGGTGGGTATTTGGGGCGTGCGTGGGGTGGGTATTTGGGGCGTGGGGTGGGTATTTGGGGCGTGCGTGGGGTGGGTATTTGGGGCGTGCGTGGGGTGGGTATTTGGGGCGTGCGTGGGGTGGGTATTTGGGGCGTGCGTGGGGTGGGTATTTGGGGCGTGCGTGGGGTGGGTATTTGGGGCGTGGGGTGGGTATTTGGGGCGTGCGTGGGGTGGGTATTTGGGGCGTGCGTGGGGTGGGTATTTGGGGCGTGGGGTGGGTATTTGGGGCGTGCGTGGGGTGGGTATTTGGGGCGTGCGTGGGGTGGGTATTTGGGGCGTGCGTGGGGTGGGTATTTGGGGCGTGCGTGGGGTGGGTATAGGCGTGCGTGGGGTGGGTATTTGGGGCGTGCGTGGGGTGGGTATTTGGGGCGGGTGCGTGGGGTGGGTATTTGGGGCGTGCGTGGGGTGGGTATTTGGGGGCGTGGGGTGGGTATTTGGGGCGTGCGTGGGGTGGGTATTTGGGGCGTGCGTGGGGTGGGTATTTGGGGCGTGCGTGGGGTGTGGGTATTTGGGGCGTGCGTGGGGTGGGTATTTGGGCGTGGGGTGGGTATTTGGGGCGTGCGTGGGGTGGGTATTTGGGGCGTGCGTGGGGTGGGTATTTGGGGCGTGGGGTGGGTATTTGGGGCGTGCGTGGGGTGGGTATTTGGGGCGTGCGTGGGGTGGGTATTTGGGGCGTGCGTGGGGTGGGTATTTGGGGCGTGCGTGGGGTGGGTATTTGGGGCGTGCGTGGGTGTGTATTTGGGGCGTGCGTGGGGTGGGTATTTGGGGCGTGCGTGGGTGGGTATTTGGGGCGTGCTTGGGGTGGGTATTTGGGGCGTGGGGGTGGGTATTTGGGGCGTGCGTGGGGTGGGTATTTGGGGCGTACGTGGGGTGGGCATTTGGGGCGTGCGTGGGGTGGGTATTTGGGGCGTGCGTGGGGTGGGTATTTGGGGCGTGCGTGGGGTGGGTATTTGGGGCGTGGGGTGGGTATTTGGGGCGTGCGTGGGGTGGGTATTTGGGGCGTGCGTGGGGTGGGTATTTGGGGCGTGCGTGGGGTGGGTATTTGGGGCGTGCGTGGGGTGGGTATTTGGGGCGTGCGTGGGGTGGGTATTTGGGGCGTGCGTGGGGTGGGTATTTGGGGCGTGCGTGGGGTGGGTATTTGGGGCGTGCGTGGGGTGGGTATTTGGGGCGTGGGGTGGGTATTTGGGGCGTGCGTGGGGTGGGTATTTGGGGCGTGCGTGGGGTGGGTATTTGGGGCGTGCGTGGGGTGGGTATTTGGGGCGTGGGGTGGGTATTTGGGGCGTGCGTGGGGTGGGTATTTGGGGCGTGCGTGGGGTGGGTATTTGGGGCGTGCGTGGGGTGGGTATTTGGGGCGTGCGTGGGGTGGGTATTTGGGGCGTGCGTGGGGTGGGTATTTGGGGCGTGCGTGGGGTGGGTATTTGGGGCGTGCGTGGGGTGGGTATTTGGGGCGTGCGTGGGGTGGGTATTTGGGGCGTGCGTGGGGTGGGTATTTGGGGCGTGCGTGGGGTGGGTATTTGGGGCGTGCGTGGGGTGGGTATTTGGGGCGTGCGTGGGGTGGGTATTTGGGGCGTGCGTGGGGTGGGTATTTGGGGCGTGCGTGGGGTGGGTATTTGGGGCGTGGGGTGGGTATTTGGGGCGTGCGTGGGGTGGGTATTTGGGGCGTGCGTGGGGTGGGTATTTGGGGCGTGCGTGGGGTGGGTATTTGGGGCGTGCGTGGGGTGGGTATTTGGGGCGTGCGTGGGGTGGGTATTTGGGGCGTGCGTGGGGTGGGTATTTGGGGCGTGGGGTGGGTATTTGGGGCGTGCGTGGGGTGGGTATTTGGGGCGTGCGTGGGGTGGGTATTTGGGGCGTGCGTGGGGTGGGTATTTGGGGCGTGCGTGGGGTGGGTATTTGGGGCGTGCGTGGGGTGGGTATTTGGGGCGTGCGTGGGGTGGGTATTTGGGGCGTGCGTGGGGTGGGTATTTGGGGCGTGCGTGGGGTGGGTATTTGGGGCGTGCGTGGGGTGGGTATTTGGGGCGTGGGGTGGGTATTTGGGGCGTGCGTGGGGTGGGTATTTGGGGCGTGCGTGGGGTGGGTATTTGGGGCGTGCGTGGGGTGGGTATTTGGGGCGTGCGTGGGGTGGGTATTTGGGGCGTGGGGTGGGTATTTGGGGCGTGCGTGGGGTGGGTATTTGGGGCGTGCGTGGGGTGGGTATTTGGGGCGTGCGTGGGGTGGGTATTTGGGGCGTGCGTGGGGTGGGTATTTGGGGCGTGCGTGGGGTGGGTATTTGGGGCGTGGGGTGGGTATTTTTCAATTCAATTCAATTCAATTTTATTAAAGTGTCAAATCACAACAAGTTGTCTCAAGACACTTTACATGTAGAGAAGAGACCCAACATCCCACCCTGAGCAAGCAATTTTGCGACAGTGGCAACGAAAAACTCCCTCTTAATTCAACAGGAAGAAACGTCAGGCAGACCCTAGGCTCTAGGGCGGGGGCCTTCTGCCTCGACCGTGTTGGGGGAAAGAAGAGAGAGAGAAAGGGAGAGACAGAGGAGAGACAGAAAGAGATACAGTGCAAGCAGTAACAATAACAATAATAGCAAATATAATAGTGTAAGATACTAGCATATGATAGTATAATATAGTACAGCAATAGTGTGTATGCAGTATATAATGGAATAATATAAAAATGTTTAAGATAATATAATATGCGGTATAGTGTAGTGTAGTAGAAGTCCACGGTCGTGTCCAGGTCGTGCTCCATGGAGAGAGGCCCGGTCCGGTCCGCAGTCACAGTCTTGAGCCGCAGCTGGGGGTCCGTAGTAACAGTCCATAGACTCCATGGAGAGGCCCAGGCCCGGTCCGCAGTCACAGTCTTGAGCCGCAGCTGGGGGTCCATAGTAATAGTCCATGGACCTGCGACGTGGGTGGTAGAAGAAACTCCGGGGAACGAGTCCCCGGTTGTAGAATTAGTGGCAGGCCTTACTAGAGCGTGAATCCGTACAGGGTTAATTACGATTGTACCAATGGGACACAAACCCACACAACCAAAGGGAGGACGAGAAGAGAGAGGACGAGGGGAGAGAGGAGAAGGGGAAGGTGGGGGAGAGAGGATGACTATAGGGGGACTGAGTCTATACACTTCGGCTATAGGCTTTATCATAGAGAAAGGTTTTTAGTCTAGTTTTAAATATACAGAGTGTGTCTGCTTTACGGACTGAGACTGGGAGAAGGTTCCACAGCTGAGGTGCTTGAAACTTAAATGCTCTACCTCCTGTTCTAGTTTTTTGGGGGTTTACTGGAACCGTAAGCATTTTTTCATACTGTGGACGCAGTGGTGTTCTGGCTGGTTTACGGGGCTCGATGAGTTCTTTGAGATATACTGGTGCCTGTCCATTGAGAGCCTTGTATGTGAGGAGGAGAACTTTAAACTCTATTCTGTATTTAACCGGGAGCCAGTGCAAAGAGGCCAATGAAGGAGTGATATGATCTCTTCTTCTGGTTCCTGTCAGTATGCGCGCAGCGGCATTCTGGACAAGCTGCAGGCTATTTAGGGACTTACTTGGGCAGCCTGATAGTAAGGCGTTGCAATAGTCCAGCCTAGAAGTAACAAATGCGTGGACAAGTTTTTCTGCATCATTTTGGGACAGAATGTGCCTAACTTTTGCAATATTACGCAGGTGAAAAAAGGCATTTCTTGAAATTTGTTTTATGTGGGACTGAAAGGACATGTCTTGGTCAAACGTGACTCCCAGATTCTTTACAGTGGCCCTGGAGGTCAAGGTAATACCATCTAGGGTAAAATTCTCATCGATTAATTTATCTCTGAGGTGCTTAGGGCCGAGTACAATAACTTCAGTTTTGTCCGAGTTGAGGAGTAGGTAATTACGGGTCATCCAACTCTTGATGTCTATAAGACATGCTTGAAGTTTAGCCAGTTGATCTGTTTCATCTGGCTTCATTGATAGATATAATTGTGTATCATCTGCATAGCAATGGAAATTTATAGAGTGTTTCCTAATTATCTCACCTAAGGGAAGCATATATAGAGTGAATAGTATTGGTCCAAGTACAGAGCCTTGTGGGACTCCGTATTTAACCTTTTCGCGTAGTGAAGGTGTATCGTTAACGTTTACAAATTGAAATCTGTCAGACAGATAGGACTCAAACCAGTTCAATGCAGCACCCTTAATGCCAACCAGATGCTCAAGTCTCTGCAACAAAATATGGTGATCAATAGTATCAAATGCAGCACTGAGGTCCAACAGAACCAGTACAGAGAGAAGGTTATTATCGGATGCAATCAGGAGGTCATTTGTGACCTTCACCAATGCCGTCTCAGTGCTATGGTGTGCTCTGAATCCTGACTGAAAAGCTTCAAATAGCTTGTTGTTATGTAAAAAATCACATAACTGCTTGGCGACTGCTTTCTCAAGGATTTTAGAGAGAAATGGGAGGTTCGATATAGGTCTATAGTTAGCCAAAATGCCTGAGTCGAGAGTAGGCTTCTTGAGGAGGGGTTTGATGACAGCTACCTTAAAGGACTGTGGTACGTAGCCCGTCACCAGAGACATATTGATCATATCGAGTAGGGGTGCACCAACCGGGGTCAGGGCCTCTTTAAGCAATTTAGTTGGGACTGGATCCAAGAGACAGGTCGTTGGTTTGGAAGATGTGATCATTAAAGTGAATTCGGAGAGCTCGACCGGGGAGAAACTGTCCAAATATACACTGTGTCGTACAGTCACTTCTGAGGATATTACGTCGGAGGGCGGTCCGGTAGGGGCTGAGAGTAGTAGGTTATCAATACTATCTCTGATAGTATTGATTTTACCATTGAAAAAATTCATGAAATCATTGCTGTTAAGGGATATAGGAATACGCGGATCAGTAGAGTCATGACTTTTTGTCAATTTGGCTAGAGTGTCAAAAAGGAACCTATGGTTGTTTTTGTTTTCCTCTATTAGAGAGGAATAATAGGTGGCTCTGGCATTGCAGAGAGCCTTCCTATATATTTTAAGGCTGTTCTGCCAGGCTATACAGGATTCTTTCTGTTTGGTTGAACGCCATATCCTTTCAAGCTTACGTGACGTTCGCTTGAGATTTTTAGTTCCAGAGTTATACCATGGGGCTAGCCTCTGTTGCTTTATTACCCTCTTTCTTAAAGGAGCAACAGAGTCAAGCGTTGTCTGAAGGGAGCCTGTGACATTATCAACAAAGTGGTCGACCTGAGAGGGGCTATAGGTATAAAGATCTTCAATTGTATTGGAATATACTGAGTTGATGGCTGATGGTATTGCTTCCTTAAATTTGCCCACAGCACTATCAGATATATTTCTACCAAATACATTTTTGTCCAATGGTGAGTAATCAATTAATGTAAAATCAAAAGTTATTAAATAGTGGTCGGAGAGGTTCTCATTATATGGGAAGACTATGAGATGTTCAATTTCAATACCATAGACCAAAACAAGGTCGAGGGTGTGGTTGAACTTGTGAGTAGGTTTATCTACACACTGAGAGAAACCAATTGACTCAATTAATGTAATAAACGCTTTACTGAGGCTATCGGTTGCAACATCCACGTGGATATTCATATCGGCAGCCAGAATGATTCTGTCAGAGTCTAGGACTAGGCGTGATAGAAACTCTGAGAATTCAGATAGAAATTCAGTGTAGGCCCCAGGAGGGCGGTACACTGTAACAAACAATAGAGGCTGTAATGTTTTCCAGCTTGGGTGCGAAAGAGTGAGAACCAGACTTTCAAACGTTTTGTAAGTCAGCCTGGGTCTGGGGCTGATTATTAAGCTTGAGTTGAATATGGCTGCAACGCCACCTCCAATCTGGCCGGTGTCTCGGGGAATATGAGCATTTATGTGACTTGGTGGGGTGGCTGTATTTAGGGGGACGTATTCTTGCTCACCCAGCCATGTTTCAGTAAGACAAAGTAGATCAAGATGGTTGTCTGATACGATTTCATTTACCAATACACCTTTATAGCGTAGGGATCTAATGTTCAGGAGTCCACATTTAATTATTTTATTTTGTGGCACTACTGCATTAATTTTGATCTGTGCCAAGTTTTTATGCACAACTCCTCGAGCCCTTGGTTTCACATGCCTAGGGGGTCGAGTAGTTTCAATTGTTCTGATTTGTAGGGTAGGTGGCTGCTCTGGTGGAAGCACAGAGAAGCGTGTAAGACTGCAACTCTGCTTCCTGGTCCCAACTCTGGGTGGTCATAGTTTATTGTCGATAAACTTGTCTATATTTCTAGAGATGAGCGCTGCACCATCCCAGGTTGGATGTATGCAGTCTCTCCCCATCAGACCAGTTTTCCCCTCGAAAGTTTGCCAATGGTTTATAAAGCCCACGTTATTATCTGGACACCACCTTGATAACCAGCGGTTGAATGAAGACATACGGCTGTACATCTCATCGCCAATCATATTTGGCAGGGGACCAGAGAAAACTACGGAGTCCGACATTGTCTTTGCGTATGTGCACACAGACTCAATATTTATCTTTGTGATCTCTGATCTCTTAAGTCGTGTGTCATTGCCACCGCAGTGGATTACTATTGTATCATAACGTTTGTGTTTACTTGTAGCCAGCATTTTTAAATCTGATTCGATGTCGCCCGCTCTGGCCCCAGGGATGCATTTGACTATGGTCCCTGGTGTCACTAACTTCACGTTTCTCATTATAGAACTACCAATAACCAGAGTTGTTTTCTCAGTGACATATGGAGGGGGCGTGTCACCGAGTGGGGCTAACGTCTCACTGCTAAACTCAACGGGTGTAGCAGCGAGTGGGGAAAATCTGTTTGAAACGTGAAGTGGTTGGTGTCCCGTGTGCTTTTGTTTACTAGGCCTACTACGCCTACGACCAGGAGCAGTCACCCAGCCGTCTTGGGTCGTGGGGTGCGTGTGGGGACTATGATCAGTCACGATCGGTGACCGTGACTGGTAATGTCCCCCTGTTCCCTGTTGCACGGGAGCAGAGGCTAGGCTAATGTGAGCACCGCTAGCTATAGTTTCCTCTAGCCGCCAGAGCCTCCTCTCCAGCGCTGCAAGCACACAGCACTTGTTACATACATCCGCACATTCAATAAAGGCGTCGGAGCTGTAACTATGCATGTGACATTCAGCACAGGAGCGAGGATGAGAGCGAGAAGGGAACCGGGGGGAGGAGTGAGAAGCCATCGCCCAGCAGGCCAGGGTAGCCGCTAAGCTAAAGCTAGGCTAATTGTAAAGCCAACAACCAACGGCAAAGTTAGTCCCTTAGCTAGACAATCAGCCCAAGCAGCGATAAAGTCGCCACACAGTAGAGAGATAGGGTAGTAGTTAGCAGTGGCAGTGTGTGCTCAAATCACAACAATACAATAATATCAACGTTAACGTCTTGCGCAGCTAAACGATACACGTCTCGCTAGCTCAGACAATACAGGAAGTGACGCAATACGCTTACCGTCAGGGCTACGTCAGGGTTGCCAGGTATTTGGGGCGTGCGTGGGGTGGGTATTTGGGGCGTGCGTGGGGTGGGTATTTGGGGCGTGCGTGGGGTGGGTATTTGGGGCGTGCGTGGGGTGGGTATTTGGGGCGTGCGTGGGGTGGGTATTTGGGGCATGCGTGGGGTGGGTATTTGGGGCGTGGGTGGGTATTTGGGGCGTGCGTGGGGTGGGTATTTGGGGCGTGCGTGGGGTGGGTATTTGGGGCGTGCGTGGGGTGGGTATTTGGGGCGTGCGTGGGGTGGGTATTTGGGGCGTGCGTGGGGTGGGTATTTGGGGCGTGCGTGGGGTGGGTATTTGGGGCGTGGGGTGGGTATTTGGGGCGTGCGTGGGGTGGGTATTTGGGGGCGTGCGTGGGGTGGGTATTTGGGGCGTGCGTGGGGGTGGGTATTTGGGGCGTGCGTGGGGTGGGTATTTGGGGCGTGGGGTGGGTATTTGGGGCGTGCGTGGGGTGGGTATTTGGGGCGTGCGTGGGTGGGTATTTGGGGGCTGTTTCGTGGGGTGGGTATTTGGGGCGTGCGTGGGGTGGGTATTTGGGGCGTGGGGTGGGTATTTGGGGCGTGCGTGGGGTGTGTTTTTGGGCGTGGGGTGGGTATTTGGGGCGTGCGTGGGGTGGGTATTTGGGGCGTGGGGTGGGTATTTGGGGCGTGCGTGGGGTGGGTATTTGGGGCGTGCGTGGGGTGGGTATTGGGGGCGTGGGGGTGGGTATTTGGGGCGTGCGTGGGGTGGGTATTTGGGGCGTGCGTGGGGTGGGTATTTGGGGCGTGGGGTGGGTATTTGGGGCGTGGGGGTGGGTATTTGGGGCGTGCGTGGGGTGGGTATTTGGGGCGTGCGTGGGGTGGGTATTTGGGGCGTGCGTGGGGTGGGTATTTGGGGCGTGCGTGGGGTGGGTATTTGGGGCGTGCTGGGGTGGGTATTTGGGGCGTGCGTGGGGTGGGTATTTGGGGCGTGCGTGGGGTGGGTATTTGGGGCGTGGGGTGGGTATTTGGGGCGTGCGTGGGGTGGGTATTTGGGGCGTGCGTGGGGTGGGTATTTGGGGCGTGCGTGGGGTGGGTATTTGGGGCGTGCGTGGGGTGGGTATTTGGGGCGTGGGGTGGGTATTTGGGGCGTGCGTGGGGTGGGTATTTGGGGAGTGCGTGGGGTGGGTATTTGGGGCGTGCGTGGGGTGGGTATTTGGGGCGTGCGTGGGGTGGGTATTTGGGGCGTGCGTGGGGTGGGTATTTGGGGCGTGGGGTGGGTATTTGGGGCGTGCGTGGGGTGGGTATTTGGGGCGTGCGTGGGGTGGGTATTTGGGGCGTGCGTGGGGTGGGTATTTGGGGCGTGCGTGGGGTGGGTATTTGGGGCGTGCGTGGGGTGGGTATTTGGGGCGTGGGGTGGGTATTTGGGGCGTGCGTGGGGTGGGTATTTGGGGCGTGGCTGGGGTGGGTATTTGGGGCGTGCGTGGGGTGGGTATTTGGGGCGTGCGTGGGGTGGGTATTTGGGGCGTGGGGTGGGTATTTGGGGCGTGCGTGGGGTGGGTATTTGGGGCGTGCGTGGGGTGGGTATTTGGGGCGTGCGTGGGGTGGGTATTTGGGGCGTGCGTGGGGTGGGTATTTGGGTGCGTTGGGGTGGGTATTTGGGGCGTGCGTGGGGTGGGTATTTGGGGCGTGCGTGGGGTGGGTATTTGGGGCGTGCGTGGGGTGGGTATTTGGGGCGTGCGTGGGGTGGGTATTTGGGGCGTGCGTGGGGTGGGTATTTGGGGCGTGCGTGGGGTGGGTATTTGGGGCGTGCGTGGGGTGGGTATTTGGGGCGTGCGTGGGGTGGGTATTTGGGGCGTGGGGTGGGTATTTGGGGCGTGCGTGGGGTGGGTATTTGGGGCGTGGGGTGGGTATTTGGGGCGTGCGTGGGGTGGGTATTTGGGGCGTGCGTGGGGTGGGTATTTGGGGCGTGCGTGGGGTGGGTATTTGGGGCGTGCGTGGGGTGGGTATTTGGGGCGTGCGTGGGGTGGGTATTTGGGGCGTGCGTGGGGTGGGTATTTGGGGCGTGCGTGGGGTGGGTATTTGGGGCGTGCGTGGGATGGGTATTTGGGGCGTGCGTGGGGTGGGTATTTGGGGCGTGCGTGGGGTGGGTATTTGGGGCGTGCGTGGTTGGGGTGGTGGGTATTTGGGCGTGCGTGGGGTGGGTATTTGGGGCGTGCGTGGGGTGGGTATTTGGGGCGTGCGTGGGGTGGGTATTTGGGGCGTGGGGTGGGTATTTGGGGCGTGCGTGGGGTGGGTATTTGGGGCGTGCGTGGGGTGGGTATTTGGGGCGTGCGTGGGGTGGGTATTTGGGGCGTGCGTGGGGTGGGTATTTGGGGCGTGCGTGGGGTGGGTATTTGGGGCGTGCGTGGGGTGGGTATTTGGGGCGTGCGTGGGGTGGGTATTTGGGGCGTGCGTGGGGTGGGTATTTGGGGCGTGCGTGGGGTGGGTATTTGGGGCGTGCGTGGGGTGGGTATTTGGGGCGTGGGGTGGGTATTTGGGGCGTGCGTGGGGTGGGTATTTGGGGCGTGCGTGGGGTGGGTATTTGGGGCGTGGGGTGGGTATTTGGGGCGTGCGTGGGGTGGGTATTTGGGGCGTGCGTGGGGTGGGTATTTGGGGCGTGCGTGGGGTGGGTATTTGGGGCGTGCGTGGGGTGGGTATTTGGGGCGTGCGTGGGGTGGGTATTTGGGGCGTGCGTGGGGTGGGTATTTGGGGCGTGCGTGGGGTGGGTATTTGGGGCGTGGGGTGGGTATTTGGGGCGTGCGTGGGGTGGGTATTTGGGGCGTGCGTGGGGTGGGTATTTGGGGCGTGCGTGGGGTGGGTATTTGGGGCGTGCGTGGGGTGGGTATTTGGGGTGCGTGGGGTGGGTATTTGGGGCGTGCGTGGGGTGGGTATTTGGGGCGTGGGGTGGGTATTTGGGGCGTGCGTGGGGTGGGTATTTGGGGCGTGCGTGGGGTGGGTATTTGGGGCGTGCGTGGGGTGGGTATTTGGGGCGTGCGTGGGGTGGGGGGTATTTGGGGCGTGCGTGGGGTGGGTATTTGGGCGTGCGTGGGGTGGGTATTTGGGGCGTGCGTGGGGTGGGTATTTGGGGCGTGCGTGGGATGGGTATTTGGGGCGTGCGTGGGGTGGGTATTTGGGGCGTGCGTGGGGTGGGTATTTGGGGCGTGCGTGGGGTGGGTATTTGGGGCGTGCGTGGGGTGGGTATTTGGGGCGTGCGTGGGGTGGGTATTTGGGGCGTGCGTGGGGTGGGTATTTGGGGCGTGGGGTGGGTATTTGGGGCGTGCGTGGGGTGGGTATTTGGGGCGTGCGTGGGGTGGGTATTTGGGGCGTGCGTGGGGTGGGTATTTGGGGCGTGCGTGGGGTGGGTATTTGGGGCGTGGGGTGGGTATTTGGGGCGTGCGTGGGGTGGGTATTTGGGGCGTGCGTGGGGTGGGTATTTGGGGCGTGCGTGGGGTGGGTATTTGGGGCGTGCGTGGGGTGGGTATTTGGGGCGTGCGTGGGGTGGGTATTTGGGGCGTGGGGTGGGTATTTGGGGCGTGCGTGGGGTGGGTATTTGGGGCGTGCGTGGGGTGGGTATTTGGGGCGTGGGGTGGGTATTTGGGGCGTGCGTGGGGTGGGTATTTGGGGCGTGCGTGGGGTGGGTATTTGGGGCGTGCGTGGGGTGGGTATTTGGGGCGTGCGTGGGGTGGGTATTTGGGGCGTGCGTGGGGTGGGTATTTGGGGCGTGCGTGGGGTGGGTATTTGGGGCGTGCGTGGGGTGGGTATTTGGGGCGTGGGGTGGGTATTTGGGGCGTGCGTGGGGTGGGTATTTGGGGCGTGCGTGGGGTGGGTATTTGGGGCGTGCGTGGGGTGGGTATTTGGGGCGTGCGTGGGGTGGGTATTTGGGGCGTGGGGTGGGTATTTGGGGCGTGCGTGGGGTGGGTATTTGGGGCGTGCGTGGGGTGGGTATTTGGGGCGTGCGTGGGGTGGGTATTTGGGGCGTGCGTGGGGTGGGTATTTGGGGCGTGCGTGGGGTGGGTATTTGGGGCGTGCGTGGGGTGGGTATTTGGGGCGTGCGTGGGGTGGGTATTTGGGGCGTGCGTGGGGTGGGTATTTGGGGCGTGCGTGGGGTGGGTATTTGGGGCGTGCGTGGGGTGGGTATTTGGGGGCGTGGGGGTGGGTATTTGGGGCGTGCGTGGGGTGGGTATTTGGGGCGTGCGTGGGGTGGGTATTTGGGGCGTGCGTGGGGTGGGTATTTGGGGCGTGCGTGGGGTGGGTATTTTGGGCGTGGGGTGGGTATTTGGGGCGTGCGTGGGGTGGGTATTTGGGGCGTGCGTGGGGTGGGTATTTGGGGCGTGCGTGGGGTGGGTATTTGGGGCGTGGGGTGGGTATTTGGGGCGTGCGTGGGGTGGGTATTTGGGGCGTGCGTGGGGTGGGTATTTGGGGCGTGCGTGGGGTGGGTATTTGGGGCGTGCGTGGGGTGGGTATTTGGGGCGTGCGTGGGGTGTGTATTTGGGGCGTGCGTGGGGTGGGTATTTGGGGCGTGCGTGGGGTGGGTATTTGGGGCGTGCTGGGGTGGGTATTTGGGGCGTGGGGTGGGTATTTGGGGCGTGCGTGGGGTGGGTATTTGGGGCGTGCGTGGGGTGGGTATTTGGGGCGTGCGTGGGGTGGGTATTTGGGGCGTGCGTGGGGTGGGTATTTGGGGCGTGGGGTGGGTATTTGGGGCGTGCGTGGGGTGGGTATTTGGGGCGTGCGTGGGGTGGGTATTTGGGGCGTGCGTGGGGTGGGTATTTGGGGCGTGCGTGGGGTGGGTATTTGGGGCGTGGGGTGGGTATTTGGGGCGTGCGTGGGGTGGGTATTTGGGGCGTGCGTGGGGTGGGTATTTGGGGCGTGCGTGGGGTGGGTATTTGGGGCGTGCGTGGGGTGGGTATTTGGGGCGTGCGTGGGGTGGGTATTTGGGGCGTGCGTGGGGTGGGTATTTGGGGCGTGCGTGGGGTGGGTATTTGGGGCGTGCGTGGGGTGGGTATTTGGGGCGTGGGGTGGGTATTTGGGGCGTGCGTGGGGTGGGTATTTGGGGCGCGTGCGGCTGGGGTGGGTATTTGGGGCGTGCGTGGGGTGGGTATTTGGGGCGTGCGTGGGGTGGGTATTTGGGGCGTGCGTGGGGTGGGTATTTGGGGCGTGCGTGGGGTGGGTATTTGGGGCGTGCGTGGGGTGGGTATTTGGGGCGTGCGTGGGGTGGGTATTTGGGGCGTGCGTGGGGTGGGTATTTGGGGCGTGCGTGGGGTGGGTATTTGGGGCGTGCGTGGGGTGGGTATTTGGGGCGTGCGTGGGGTGGGTATTTGGGGCGTGCGTGGGGTGGGTATTTGGGGCGTGCGTGGGGTGGGTATTTGGGGCGTGCGTGGGGTGGGTATTTGGGGCGTGCGTGGGGTGGGTATTTGGGGGCGTGGGGTGGGTATTTGGGGCGTGCGTGGGGTGGGTATTTGGGGCGTGCGTGGGGTGGGTATTTGGGGCGTGCGTGGGGTGGGTATTTGGGGCGTGCGTGGGGTGGGTATTTGGGGCGTGGGGTGGGTATTTGGGGCGTGCGTGGGGTGGGTATTTGGGGCGTGCGTGGGGTGGGTATTTGGGGCGTGCGTGGGGTGGGTATTTGGGGCGTGCGTGGGGTGGGTATTTGGGGCGTGCGTGGGGTGGGTATTTGGGGCGTGGGGTGGGTATTTGGGGCGTGCGTGGGGTGGGTATTTGGGGCGTGCGTGGGGTGGGTATTTGGGGCGTGGGGTGGGTATTTGGGGCGTGCGTGGGGTGGGTATTTGGGGCGTGCGTGGGGTGGGTATTTGGGGCGTGCGTGGGGTGGGTATTTGGGGCGTGCGTGGGGTGGGTATTTGGGGCGTGCGTGGGGTGGGTATTTGGGGCGTGCGTGGGGTGGGTATTTGGGGCGTGCGTGGGGTGGGTATTTGGGGCGTGGGGTGGGTATTTGGGGCGTGCGTGGGGTGGGTATTTGGGGCGTGCGTGGGGTGGGTATTTGGGGCGTGCGTGGGGTGGGTATTTGGGGCGTGCGTGGGGTGGGTATTTTGGGCGTGGGGTGGGTATTTGGGGCGTGCGTGGGGTGGGTATTTGGGGCGTGCGTGGGGTGGGTATTTGGGGCGTGCGTGGGGTGGGTATTTGGGGCGTGCGTGGGGTGGGTATTTGGGGCGTGCGTGGGGTGGGTATTTGGGGCGTGCGTGGGGTGGGTATTTGGGGCGTGCGTGGGGTGGGTATTTGGGGCGTGCGTGGGGTGGGTATTTGGGGCGTGCGTGGGGTGGGTATTTGGGGCGTGCGTGGGGTGGGTATTTGGGGCGTGGGGTGGGTATTTGGGGCGTGCGTGGGGTGGGTATTTGGGGCGTGCGTGGGGTGGGTATTTGGGGCGTGCGTGGGGTGGGTATTTGGGGCGTGCGTGGGGTGGGTATTTTGGGCGTGGGGTGGGTATTTGGGGCGTGCGTGGGGTGGGTATTTGGGGCGTGCGTGGGGTGGGTATTTGGGGCGTGCGTGGGGTGGGTATTTGGGGCGTGGGGTGGGTATTTGGGGCGTGCGTGGGGTGGGTATTTGGGGCGTGCGTGGGGTGGGTATTTGGGGCGTGCGTGGGGTGGGTATTTGGGGCGTGCGTGGGGTGGGTATTTGGGGCGTGCGTGGGGTGTGTATTTGGGGCGTGCGTGGGGTGGGTATTTGGGGCGTGCGTGGGGTGGGTATTTGGGGCGTGCTTGGGGTGGGTATTTGGGGCGTGGGGTGGGTATTTGGGGCGTGCGTGGGGTGGGTATTTGGGGCGTACGTGGGGTGGGCATTTGGGGCGTGCGTGGGGTGGGTATTTGGGGCGTGCGTGGGGTGGGTATTTGGGGCGTGCGTGGGGTGGGTATTTGGGGCGTGGGGTGGGTATTTGGGGCGTGCGTGGGGTGGGTATTTGGGGCGTGCGTGGGGTGGGTATTTGGGGCGTGCGTGGGGTGGGTATTTGGGGCGTGCGTGGGGTGGGTATTTGGGGCGTGCGTGGGGTGGGTATTTGGGGCGTTCGTGGGGTGGGTATTTGGGGCGTGCGTGGGGTGGGTATTTGGGGCGTGCGTGGGGTGGGTATTTGGGGCGTGGGGTGGGTATTTGGGGCGTGCGTGGGGTGGGTATTTGGGGCGTGCGTGGGGTGGGTATTTGGGGCGTGGGGTGGGTATTTGGGGCGTGCGTGGGGTGGGTATTTGGGGCGTGCGTGGGGTGGGTATTTGGGGCGTGCGTGGGGTGGGTATTTTGGGCGTGGGGTGGGTATTTGGGGCGTGCGTGGGGTGGGTATTTGGGGCGTGCGTGGGGTGGGTATTTGGGGCGTGCGTGGGGTGGGTATTTGGGGCGTGCGTGGGGTGGGTATTTGGGGCGTGGAGTGGGTATTTGGGGCGTGCGTGGGGTGGGTATTTGGGGCGTGCGTGGGGTGGGTATTTGGGGCGTGCGTGGGGTGGGTATTTGGGGCGTGCGTGGGGTGGGTATTTGGGGCGTGCGTGGGGTGGGTATTTGGGGCGTGCGTGGGGTGGGTATTTGGGGCGTGCTTGGGGTGGGTATTTGGGGCGTGGGGTGGGTATTTGGGGCGTGCGTGGGGTGGGTATCTGGGGCGTGCGTGGGGTGGGTATTTGGGGCGTGCGTGGGGTGGGTATTTGGGGCGTGCGTGGGGTGGGTATTTGGGGCGTGCGTGGGGTGGGTATTTGGGGCGTGCGTGGGGTGGGTATTTGGGGCGTGCGTGGGGTGGGTATTTGGGGCGTGCGTGGGGTGGGTATTTGGGGCGTGCGTGGGGTGGGTATTTGGGGCGTGCGTGGGGTGGGTATTTGGGGCGTGCGTGGGGTGGGTATTTGGGGCGTGCGTGGGGTGGGTATTTGGGGCGTGCGTGGGGTGGGTATTTGGGGCGTGCGTGGGGTGGGTATTTGGGGCGTGGGGTGGGTATTTGGGGCGTGCGTGGGGTGGGTATTTGGGGCGTGCGTGGGGTGGGTATTTGGGGCGTGCGTGGGGTGGGTATTTGGGGCGTGCGTGGGGTGGGTATTTGGGCGTGGGGTGGGTATTTGGGGCGTGCGTGGGGTGGGTATTTGGGGCGTGCGTGGGGTGGGTATTTGGGGCGTGCGTGGGGTGGGTATTTGGGGCGTGGGGTGGGTATTTGGGGCGTGCGTGGGGTGGGTATTTGGGGCGTGCGTGGGGTGGGTATTTGGGGCGTGCGTGGGGTGGGTATTTGGGGCGTGCGTGGGGTGGGTATTTGGGGCGTGCGTGGGGTGTGTATTTGGGGCCTGCGTGGGGTGGGTATTTGGGGCGTGCGTGGGGTGGGTATTTGGGGCGTGCTTGGGGTGGGTATTTGGGGCGTGGGGTGGGTATTTGGGGCGTGCGTGGGGTGGGTATTTGGGGCGTACATGGGGTGGGCATTTGGGGCGTGCGTGGGGTGGGTATTTGGGGCGTGCGTGGGGTGGGTATTTGGGGCGTGCGTGGGGTGGGTATTTTGGGGCGTGGGGTGGGTATTTGGGGCGTGCGTGGGGTGGGTATTTGGGGCGTGCGTGGGGTGGGTATTTGGGGCGTGCGTGGGGTGGGTATTTGGGGCGTGGGGTGGGTATTTGGGGCGTGCGTGGGGTGGGTATTTGGGGCGTGCGTGGGGTGGGTATTTGGGGCGTGCGTGGGGTGGGTATTTGGGGCGTGCGTGGGGTGGGTATTTGGGGCGTGCGTGGGGTGTGTATTTGGGGCCTGCGTGGGGTGGGTATTTGGGGCGTGCGTGGGGTGGGTATTTGGGGCGTGCTTGGGGTGGGTATTTGGGGCGTGGGGTGGGTATTTGGGGCGTGCGTGGGGTGGGTATTTGGGGCGTACGTGGGGTGGGCATTTGGGGCGTGCGTGGGGTGGGTATTTGGGGCGTGCGTGGGGTGGGTATTTGGGGCGTGCGTGGGGTGGGTATTTGGGGCGTGGGGTGGGTATTTGGGGCGTGCGTGGGGTGGGTATTTGGGGCGTGCGTGGGGTGGGTATTTGGGGCGTGCGTGGGGTGGGTATTTGGGGCGTGCGTGGGGTGGGTATTTGGGGCGTGCGTGGGGTGGGTATTTGGGGCGTGCGTGGGGTGGGTATTTGGGGCGTGCGTGGGGTGGGTATTTGGGGCGTGCGTGGGGTGGGTATTTGGGGGCGTGGGGTGGGTATTTGGGGCGTGCGTGGGGTGGGTATTTGGGGCGTGCGTGGGTGGGTATTTGGGGCGTGGGGTGGGTATTTGGGGCGTGCGTGGGGTGGGTATTTGGGGCGTGCGTGGGGTGGGTATTTGGGGCGTGCGTGGGGTGGGTATTTGGGGCGTGCGTGGGGTGGGTATTTGGGGCGTGCGTGGGGTGGGTATTTGGATCGTGCGTGGGGTGGGTATTTGGGGCGTGGGGTGGGTATTTGGGGCGTGCGTGGGGTGGGTATTTGGGGCGTGGGGTGGGTATTTGGGGCGTGCGTGGGGTGGGTATTTGGGGCGTGCGTGGGGTGGGTATTTGGGGCGTGCGTGGGGTGGGTATTTGGGGCGTGGGGTGGGTATTTGGGGCGTGCGTGGGGTGGGTATTTGGGGCGTGCGTGGGGTGGGTATTTGGGGCGTGCGTGGGGTGGGTATTTGGGGCGTGCGTGGGGTGGGTATTTGGGGCGTGCGTGGGGTGGGTTTTTGGGGCGTGGGGTGGGTATTACTCGATAGATGGGGCGTGCGTGGGGTGGGTTTTTGGGGCGTGGGGTGGGTATTTGGGGCGTGCGTGGGGTGGGTATTTGGGGCGTGCGTGGGGTGGGTATTTGGGGCGTGGGGTGGGTATTTGGGGCGTGCGTGGGGTGGGTATT